>NC_137439.1:29836493-30061493 GCF_964374335.1 Astatotilapia calliptera | reverse complement strand
AGATGGGTGAATCGTTCTAAAATTAAATAAATAAAAGTGGTGTTTAGAGGCACAGAAGTCTGGGCTGTTTGTTTATTCCAACATATATATATTTACCCCATCTTATTTCTCTCTAGATGGTCGTTTTTTGTTTTTTAACAGTTTATCCAAAAAATGTTTCCACTCTAAAACAGGGTGACCATTTTTTCAAAAATACATTGCAGCCTGCATGTGATAAGTAAAAGTGTTACATCCCAAGCATTATTTTGAATTGTAGTTCACACATTACTTTTCTTACAAATAAGAAACTAACACAAAAACAAATAAAATCCACATAAACATGCTAATTGTGGTATGCTCAGAAGTTTTGTAGCTGTAGTCTGCTGGTCCAAGATGCACTGATCAGCTACAACCACTGGCAGGTTAATGTACCAGCTGCACAGGCTGGGGAACATCTGGTGACAACCGGTTACATAGAGACAAATCTGTACTTCCTTAAAAGTTGCGAGTGGTTGCTTGAAGTTGCTGCGAAATCCACTGCAAAGCCCCGATCACACAGGCCTATAGACCTGTAACTGACCTCCTGATAACCACCGGTCAAAGGATAAATATATTCCCTGAGAGGTTAGTGACTATTTGTGGGAGGTTGCTTAGATTTAATTGGCTGCAAACATCTGTGTTGCTGCCCTGAAAACCTCCTTGTGTTTGTTTTCAATTTTGTGTGGAAGACATCAACTTGTCTGCTATCACTCGTGGTAGCATCTCTGTGGGCACGTAAGGTGTTAAAAAAAATGCTTTACTGTAATCCAACAGACGTGTATAGATCAACAATGGATGGAATGTGGGATAGAGTACGACCGTGCAGCGTTTAAAGCATGGAAGTACTGACATTACTTGGAGTTTGATTCTGTAAAAAGTGACAAAAACATTAGCATCTGCTGTACACTCTGGGTGGGAAGAAAACTTCTTTCTGCAGCGAAAAATTTGACTTCAGATCTGAGCAAGCACTAAGCATCTTCCACGGGAATGTGAAATTCACAGAGAAACCCCTGGATCCTCCCCACTGACATGACCGCTGCAGCACCGGGAAAACCTCCACCAGCCCCACTCCTGCTAAATGGGTAAAAATAGGTTTAAGAGCAACAGGACTTAATGCTGCTGAATCTTTGATTTTATTTATTTTTGCTGTGTTTTACTTGTATCTATTTGAAAGAGTGGGTGTAAAGACAAAAAAATATTTTATTTTATACGCTGGAATATGCAGGAAATAGGTTTAAATGTTAAAACAAATTTTTCCAGTCAGAGACTGTTGCATATAATTGCATTTCTGCTTAATGCAATGAGCATAAAGTTAAAAGATTAAAACTAATAAAACAATTTTTTAAAGAAACCTTTTCATTTGATTCAATTTTATATGATGGATTATGCAGAAAAAAGAGAATTGGGCTGAAAGGTCTATTGCTTTATAATCAGTGTTGGGCAAGTTAGTTTGAAAAAGTAATTAATTATAGTTACTAGTTACTTCTTCAAAAAAGTAACTGAGTTAGTAACTGAGTTACAAGATTGTAAAAGTAATTAATTACTTGAAAAGTAACTATTGCGATACTTTAAAAAAAAATGTTTAGCCCTCTGGGGTCCAGGGTATAATTGGCCGTTTTTAACTACTTTTGATGTTTCCTCTACATTTCACCTTTAAAAACTATTTACTTTGCCTTGTTTGGTATCATCCTTTTCAGCACAACCTCACGTGTCTGAATTTACAGTTATGTTTTCATTTTGACATACTGTATTAACACAATTGATCTAAAATCAGACAAAAAACATAAAATCTGAGTAGAAAAAGTTAAATTTTTTACTGTAACAACCACAAACATGTTCGTTGAATCATATTTTTAAAATCCTATGCACAAGTTTTGCAAACAAAGTTATTTGCAGCCATTTACCTTTTAGCCTTTTGTATAACCATTTCAAACTACACTGTAAAATCTAATTAGTTCCCAGAACTCAAAAAAATTGAGGAAACTCGTTGCCTCAAAAAAATTGAGTAAAGCTTAGCTAAAAATGACTAAATTAGGACAACTTATTTATTTTGAGTGCTCTGTACGAGCTCATTTGTTCCCAGAACTCAAAAAATTGGATCAAGGTTACGTAAGATGACCAAGTTAGGGCAACTTACTCATTTTGAGTACACTGTACAGCCTTGTTAGTTCCCAGAACTCAAAAGAATTAAGGAAACTCGTTGCCTCTAAAAAACTAAGTAAAGCTTACTTAAGATGACTTTTAGGACAACTTATACAGTGCAAGTCTACAGTATTAAGAATAACTTGATATTCCTGACTGTACAATACTAATTGTTTACCTACTGACAAACATTTCAAGTTCAACTGAATGAAAAAAACAATTTGTGGCAACCTGAATATGATTAAAAATTATTAACAACACTTTTTGTAATGATGTTAAAATCAGCCCAACTTTTATTTTCAAACACAACAAAGTATAACAGCCAACATACTGGACACTGTTCTGCTGAACAACAAACAATTATATTCCCATCACTGTTATAATCTTACAATGAAACAAAGTCTCAGATGTAATTATTCTGAAAATAAGTTTAGGCCTACCACAAGTTTGTTTTGTACTTACATTACTTATATAATCAAAATGAAATACTTGTTGTTCTGTCACAAGTGCAGTCTCTAATTTAAACAACACATTCTTTTTGCATTCCAACACATGAGCTGGAATGTTGTAATATTTTAAGGATGGCTTGTTTCCAGTCCAGGCATTACTGCCTGAATGACTGTCATGGATCCAGGTGATCCAAATGTAGGTGCAGAAGAAAGTCTTTAACTTCCCTTAAGTACAGTGCCAGTGGATGTGGGTTGGAGATGCAATGAACTTGAACCTGCAGGCGACCATCTTCACTCACCACACCATCTGTGACAGAGGACTCATCTCTCCTGGTGTCCTGCAAGCAAACAATCATATTTTTTGGAACATGAACTTAATTGCTTTCTTAAAACATTTTTTTTCTGCATTTGGTATAAAACAGACTCCAATTTGGACAATCTCAGGCTCCCTCCCCACCGGAGAGGTGACATTCAATGTCCCAATTGTCAGTCGGGTGGTGGTCACGGCTATCCAAACACACAATAATGTCATGAAAGCATCATTTTATGCAAACATAAAAAGGGCTATGCAAACATGGCCAATAACTTTCATTCTAATGATGTGCAAAATGATTTGGCCACAAAACAAATTTTGCTGTTAGAAAACTTGCAGACTTCACTTTATACAGTGTAGACCCTCTAAACTAAGTTTGGGGGATGTGATCTTTCAAGAAATGCAGATCAAACTGTTGTTGTTTGTTTACTTACACAGCATGTCTTGTAGAATTAACTGGAGTCACCAGCAACAGCATAGTGCAGTCATATCTCAAGTCTAATAACAGAAGACAGGAAAAGATCAGTGAAGAAACAACTTCCCCAAACCAAAGAACAAATAAAACAATAAGTAAAACAGGCTGATCTAAAGTATGATTAAAGTTCAGCCTGATTAATATAAATGTCACTGACAGTTGCTAATATATTGGAAAACCAAAATACTTACCACTGAGTTGATGTCTTTCTGTCCAACAGCAGGAGTGCTGGTCCCGAGCCTCAAAGACAGTAAGAAGCAAGCAGAGGGAAAAAAAGCAGAACATTTTTCAGAAACCGATTTGATCCTTAATGGCTGTGCAATAATTGTAACATAGAGTTTGCTTATGTTGTTAAATAAAGGCTAGATTTGACATTAATAGATGTCACAGATGTTCAAAAGCTGCCACAAAGCATGAAAAAAAAATGGACGCACAGGCTCCGACAACCGTGGCCGACAAATGCGATCCTCCTTTTCCCCAGACTACCCTTTCTGGGTGACAAAATAACCTTTTAAGATATTTTCAGCCGAGAATGTAGCTATGTAATGCTTTTTATTTCAAACAATCAACAGAAAATTTCACAGACATATTTTTATGTAAGGTTTTTAAGGCTGTGGTGTTCATTTTTAAGTAACATGAGCCCAGCGGCAGCAGCAACGCTAGGCTAACACTAACTAGCTAGCAAGATTATAAACCTGGTGCTAAACTAAAAGAAGCCACAAAATCAGTTTGAATAAGAGTAAACATTTACTCACCAAGCCTGTTTGTGACCGATTTCACCCAGCAACCACTACCCAAGCTGTCAGGGAATACACATTTTTCCCTAGTGACTGGAGGTTGCAGGGTAGTCGCTGACCTCTCTCTAGGTCTGCATGACTGAGGCATAAGTAAATTGGTCGATTATCTCGTTACCATCAAGTTATCTGATGGGAAACTCTGTGTCCTGGCAATGATGTGTATGTTACTTTAACTCGTTTACCACCTACCTGAACGTTGTTGATGACCAAGCACACCGCCCCCCCCAACAAAAGTAGTCTATTTTAGCAGGACACTACACAACAAAAATATTCATTACAGGCTCTACGAACATGACAAAGAGCCAGGGTAGTGACCTGTTCTTCAAATTTCCCTGATTTACATACATGGGATTTGCCTGTTTTGATGGCAGAAGGCACACCTACACAGTCTTTGGCTCATGTATATATAAGCATCTTGGCACAACATGGTCCCGTTTTAGGATCCACGTAGAGTTAACACTAGACTCTTCGCCAGTCAGTACATTTTGTTATAACAGTGCCAGACACTGAGCATTTCTTTTCTTTTCTTTTTTTTTTTTGTTGTTAATTTTGAATAAAATGAAATTTTTTTAAAACATAGATTTCCTACAGACTTGACCTGTGTGACTGCACTGCAACGTGCAGTAAATAGGAGGGTTTTGTGTGGATAAAGTAGACATTTTTAACCAACGTGTAACAATCACGTTCCAGTCCCTCAGACTGCAACCGGGACAATTTAGTGGAAGCAGTAATGTGGAAGTTAGTTGGAGTGAAATCGAATGGTTTTACTAGGTGGACGATGATAGAAGGCCCCTTCACCATCTTCACCTGACTGGCTGAGAAAATTAGTCATTCTCTTTCTGTCATTGCAGTGACCCTCATATTTTCCTCTTTTTGAGAGAACAAAGCAGACGTGTGTCAGATAAAAGTGCAGTGTGTTAGATAGTCACGTTAGCCCCGCTCCAACTCCCATCTTACTTTTACAGATAACATATTTTGTTGTTGCCCTTGATAAAAGCGTCTCCCCTTGGGAGATGTCAGAAATTAACTTTATCTGGTCTTTAATTAGGGTACATGTGCTCTGGTGCATCTCTCACACACCCCTAAACCCTTCCTGCACCCTCCCCAGCCCAGCCCTAACACTGTCATTTTCAAAGCTATTTTAAGACAATGTGTGATTATCTGTGACATTGCTTGACATGTGCCTCAAGGCTGTCTCTCTCTTCACTATCTCGGCTCTCTTCCTCTGTCTCCCTCGCTTCTTCTTTCTGTCTTTCTCTAATCAAAAAGCCAAACCGTGCCGACAGCTCAGAGCAAATAACAAGTCACTCCCCGTGGATGTTTGAAGATGATGGCGCGACCGGAGCAGTGAGGGAGAAAATACACTGTGATCGTTCCCAGTCTTGAAGCCAGCTGAATATTACACATTTCTGCACAAGCGTCATCTAATCATGTATTTGTTTGTGGCTTGTTTATTGTGTAGATTTATAGACAGGTTTATAGATATAGTGCTGAAATTTATAAATTTAAGAAAAAAGAACATCTGAAATGCTAAGCTGTACGGAAACAATCCCCTGAAAATAAGATTTTTTAAATTTTTTTTAAGTATAATTCATTACTGGGGCGAAAAATATCACAAAATTTGATTTCCATATAGAGATGTGTAAATATGAGGTGAACGCGCCACTTATATAAGACTTCTGAAGGCATTTTTATTACTACAAAGGGATTTTTCTTTTTTCTTTCTTTCTTCTTCTTCTCATATAAATAGTTATTACTTTGTTTGATATAAAACAAGGTGTACACAACTAGTAACGGGAAGCAGGAGTACATGATTTTAGTAACTTGACAGATTCCACTTCCAGTTGAGGCTCAATATTAAAACATCTTGTGCTGACTGTGATAGATAGCTAGATAGATAGATAGCCTCACCTTTATCCATATATTAACAAGCAGCGGGTTACTGGAGCTCTGGGAGGCTCTAGAAAATGGTACTTTAGTTTATTTCTTTTCTTTTAGCTTGTTCTGAAGCTATAATAGACAGTTGGTTTATGTGGTAAAGTACATGCCATATTTTCCAGACTACTGGGGTCTGAGTAACATAGATTTTGTCCTGCGATGGTGAATGTAAGGCTTTGTGCAAATGTAATACTCAACAGGCATCAAAGTAAACTAGAAGTTATTGTTGGAATTAGCTAAAGCAAGCAAAAGTTTGAGTTTGACAGAAAAATTTGAATCTGCTCTAAAGCTCAGAGGCATATGGCCATTTAACAAGTCAGATTTTGTAACTACATTTTTTATTGTTAAATATTATTATTTTCTGAAATAAAAAATATTGTCTAACCATCCTCCAGTCATATAGCCTTAATAGCAATTTTGTCACAGCCTCAATATTTCTCTGAACTTAACTCTACAGTTTTTTTGTTAGTTTAAGAGAAAAGTTTCTTTTCTTTTTTTTGACAAGTTCTGCAGTTTTTTTTTTAAATCTCGGTGAGAGGGACGAGAGTCTTGGATACAGAGATGACATAGATACTGAATACATAATGTGTTGCTAATGTCACATCATATAGGATATTTAAAAATAGTTTATTTTTACAATAATTACCTGGCGATCAGTTTTAGTAGGAATTGTTGCCTGAAACTGGCACGTCAAGTATGATTCATTTTGTCAAACGTTTGTATTTCATAGGTTTTCTGATTCCACGTCTTTTCCCCTTTTTTTTGTCGTGCCGATGAAATACAATGATAGAAAATGCTTTAAGCGTACAGTATTCAACTCTACCACTGGCAACTGGAACAAATTCAACATTTATATGAAGGCAGGTTTAGATGGCAGGCAGTGAAACATTGATGAAATTACCAGTCTACCTTCCCTCAGAACGTTACCCATGTATCATAGCCAGAGCAAATACCAAATAATTACATAATTAATCAGATCATGTATGTTTCCCTTCCCTTCCTTCATTTTTGTTCCTTTGTACAAGAGTCAAATGCATGTAATCACTTGTTCGGTAATGTAATCTGATCAGGGCCATGTAATTCTTCATTTTCCAACAGCTCCCTGGAGCATCGGATCTGAGAGGGAGATGAATGTGGCAGAGTCTGGCCCTCCTCTCTCCATCTCTGCTTCTCTTTTCTCTAAATGTGGCTCCCTCTGTGTGGTTACCCGCTTGGCTGTGGAGCTGCAGGAAGTTCGATCTCCAGCCATAAGACATTATCCCTCCTTCGCACTTGTCTCTCCATGTGTCTATCTGTCCATCTGCTCCCCTGTTCTCCTCCCCTCCTCATCTTTCCTGATCTGTCCTCTTTCTTTTCCTAAACCCTTGTTTCTCCCCTCTTTCTCCTTTCCCATCTCTTCCTCCTCCTCTCTCCCTCCAGTGGCGACACCAACCATCAGGTCCCATCTATCTGTGTGTACGTCAGCAATTAGAGCGTTGTGGCAGCCAAATGCCAGCCATGTCCCCAAGCTACATACACACACACACTCTCAAAGGCTGTGCCCTGACAAAACAGCAAGAGAACAAATCACACCATAATTTATACTCTCGCTGCGCTAAAATCTCATTATATTACAGACATATGGATTTGGCGGCATGCACGGCTGGGGAGCCAGTGCTATAAATTCCACCAATCGTAAATTATTAAAGGAAAGATAGAAATGACCGTCGCCTGTCCAGATTAGCTCTAAATCACACTCAAACACGGTTTGTTTAAGGAATTAAGTCCCATGTGGTGTTAAAGGACATTACAGGGTATTTCTAAAGTCACTGGGTGGTAGGGAGGGTCAAGTATGAGCTGCCTTAAAATATCAAAGGATTATGGGTTCAAACCATAAAATACAGAAGGGCTTCCTGGTGTGAAGCATTGTCTTTATCTGTTTATAGACCAGCCAGATCAAAAAAAGATGCAACATGCCTTCACTGCACCTGTTTTCTGTGCTTTTCCATTTAAATCGAATGTCTGATAGTGAGGCCAACAAGCAACACAAACAAAGGCAGAGCACAGCTTGTCTCAACACCCTCTCCACTGCACTCGGCTCAGTCTAGCCCGCCTCTTCTGGAGCTTTAAAAAAAAGGAATTCAATTTAAGGATAAACCCGGCCAAGCCGAGGTGAAAGCAGGTTGTGAGAGGGCAGTCCTGGCCCTCTGCTGTCAGCTCGGCTTTTCATTATCACTTGGAGATGTCAGGGGTTTCATAACACCAAAACATGACTCAGTTCAGATGGATATAAGAAACCTGCTGAGAAGAAAACGAGTCCTGATGTTAACCTAACCCGAGTCTAATAACATGTAGAAGTGCTGTAGGATTTGGGAGTCCAGGCAGATACTTTTCTGCTGTTTTAATCCAGCGATCTTGCCCAGAGGTTTCTATGATCATGTTGGGGATGCAGACTCTTACTGATTAAAATACTAGTTATTGCTTATTGAAATTAAATTTCACAAAGCCTTCTAGCAGTTCTTGAAGTGACCTTGGCTCAAGTGGTTATCCATCAGTGGCCAGGTGGTGATTCAGTCCCTCAGCCATCCATTTACCCAAGTAGCAAGACGCCAGGTGAATGTGGTTGTGTGTTCACACCAGAAACACATTTTAAAGCACTTTGTAGAGCCAGCAATGTTAAAGGGTGCCAGATACCATTTGTTAAAACTGTGACTGTCTTTATTGAGAGCACCAGGGAAATAGTGTGATGCTGTTATAGAGCCGTACAGTCCACACAGGTACGGAGTTTCAACAAAACCACAGTTAATGACGAGAGACTCCCCAAGAATCTTTCTGAAAACCAGCACATACTAGTTTTCGAGTTAAACCCAATTTAACCATTTTTTGTTGCTCTTCCTTCGGTCCAAACTGTCAACAAACAGATGCCCACAGCTCATTTAAAGTTGCACCATTTCAAACTGGTCAAGTTTTAACTTCTTACTAGGAAGTTGTTTCGAGTGATGTCATGCTCAGCTAAAAGGGAGGGGGCAGCACAGATAGCTGAGCAGTGAAACAGGTGCAGGTGAATCAAAGTGCTTCCTTGCTTCCTAGTCAATACACACAGAGGCAGCATTTAAAAACAACGGGGGGGGGGGGGACTTAAGGGTGCCATTAGACTTTGAATGGAGGGGGATCTAATACATGGATGGCCCTCTTCCTCAGTCACCCCATTGACTCCAAACTGAGCCTATTAGCAAGACAACACATCACTAATGGCACTGCTACTGCTGCTGCTGCCCCTCATGTGCTTGGAGACCACCCAGCACACACACACAAAACCCGTTTCCCACGGTATTGTTAGCTAAAACATCAGTATATTATAGCGTGAAACTCAGATCAAAGTGTGAGTTCCACTGGAAAGGCAACCACTCTGACTAAATATGTTTAAGGCCATGTATGAAGACCTGAAGAAGCAGGTCTAATCTGCACAAGTTGTTAATTGTTTTCATTGTGTTAATCCTCGCACCAGAAATCTGGAATTCTTGTTTGCACACTGAGGTAGATTATGTCTTGAATGCTGATGTGAGAAAAAAAGTGTATAATAATGACCGTCCCTTATAGCAGGAGAGGAGTGATTTATAGATCTCAGATCTCCTTTTACTTATTTGTGGCATATTAAGGACGAGTGGGCTTTCTTCTGTGATAAATCTTTATTGCCAGGAATTCTGATATAAAACAAAACTTAGTGTCCCCCTTTATTTTGTGTCTGTACACTGTTATAAAAATGCCTTTTTTTAGTCGACACTCCTTCATGTTTTTGTTTGTTTTTGATGAAGGTGTCACAAAGTGGTTTTATATTTTTTCCATACGTAGTTGTTTTCTTATAGTTTTTTTTTAATCCAGCAGATAAAATGCACCACTTGCACAAAAGAAGTTAGCTTAGAAGACAAGTGTGTAAAGCAGTCTGTGATGTTGGTCAATTCCACGTCTGACCAGCAGAGGAGTGTAATGGAGAAGGAGACAGGGGACAGCAAAGCGCCTTCACTGTCTTTCACTCACTCTAACATGCACATATACTCATTGTGTCTTTGAGTTTGAGTAATTTCAGCACACTCCAAATGCCTTTTTTTTTTTCTTTCAGAAATATGACTCTAGTTAACAGGCGGATTATACCAGAAGCTGCAAAAAAAGACATAAGCTAAGGAAAATACATTTCAACAAATCCTTAAAAACGTTTACCTTAAGGGCTGAGTTGAATAAGTTTAGTACTGTACTAAATAATAATAATAATAATAATAATAATAATAATAATAATAATAATAATAATAATACGTTCTCAACTTAATAAAAAAAAATCATCTGTCTTGTTAATATTCTGCAGGTTTGGTTGATCTTGGCTGGGACTTTAGCGCACAGCTCCGGGTTTAGTGAACTTCCTTCTGTGTGACTAACTTGAGTCTCTAGTGCGCACTTTATAAGACTGTCTGGTAGTCCACCTCTTTTTGTTAAGAGGTGGACTTCATTGGCTTTATGGCAAATAGAAGTCTCTCCATCTGGTGAAAGAGGAAAACACAGAGAGAGAGGGAGAGAGAGGGAGCGAGAGAGAGAGAAGGGGGATAATTCATTCACTTTGCGCACAAAGCGCAGTGGAAATCACCCAGGGGAACGAAACACCAGACAGAGGGGAGAGGCAAGAGGGGGAGATGGGATGGTGTGGTGTTAAGAAACAGTCTCCACACATGCGCGAGGTTGGTCATTCGTAAAACAAAAAACAAACACCCCCCCCCCCCCCCCAACAAAAAAAGAAAAGAAAAATAAAAACTTAAAAAACCAAAAAAAAAGGCCTTAATTACGTTTTATTTTTGTGGAATTCGAAAACGAAATGTCACTTAGATTAAGTTATTAAAACGGCAGGAATGTTAAACGCACGTTAAACGCTCTCGGGATATTAACACTTTTAGGTTACTAAAAGAATATCTTTCTTTCGTTCGTTCCCAGGGAAGGAAAGATAGCTTTCCTGACTCGGGCCGCTGTGAAGGCCACGCACGATAAACACGCTCACATCAAAATGGTTCGCAAACGATTATGAAGTGAAAGTGTGGAGTTTTACCCGAGACGGGGCACACAGACGGTCTGCGTGTGTTTGTCAGTCATTTAGCGACCCGAGCGCTGCGCGGCAGCACTGCACCTCAGAGCGCACTGGACCCAGGACACCCGCTCCCTCCCCCGTCTTCCCCATCCACCCCCACACTCCCTTCTCAGAGCCTCGCGCAGCCCAGCTCCAGCCTCACACACGTCGCTATTGAGCACCCCCCCTCCCTCCCCCTTCCACACACACACACTCTCACACCACCCTCCCCCCTCACGCCACCGCTCACGCCTGCCGCTGTCTCTGCGATCCTGCGCTCTCTCGCCGGCTTCAGTCCTCTTTCTCGCACTGATCGTCCCTCTCGGTGTTTCGATAGAGGGGCTGCACGCGCGATTGCGCTATTGATACCCACTTTATAGTGTGTCTGTGGAAAGTCACCCTCTCTCTCTCCCTCTCTCTCTCTCTCTCTCCCTCGCGCTCTTCTCCTCCTCTCCGGCTGCTCTTTGGTAAACTAACAGGGAGGTGTTAACTACTTTTGCTTGTCCAAAGCGCCTCCCGTTATCTCCGGCGCTGCTGCGCAAGAGCCACAGGGGCCAGAGCTGCTGATACTCTACCCGCAGAAAAGTTTTCAGCTTTTTGTGAGGATAAAAAAGAAGAAGAAGCCGGAAACCCGGGAGTCGTCTTTATGAAAAGCGGATTCATCCACGGCAAGGTGAGTAACACTCGGAGTTTTTTTTGTGTTGTTGTTGTTGTTGTTATTGTTGGGTTTGAAGCTCACACAGTTTGTGCTTCCACACCTTTCCGCCGCTTCTCTCCGCTTTGGAAGCGCGTTTCGAGTCGGGAAACTTTTTCTCGGGGATTTGTAAGTGCTGCGCGAGGAGATTTCCACGCGTGGAAAAGAATGAAATATATATATATATATATATATATATATATATATATATATATATATATATATATATATATATACATAATTATATAAACAAATCTCTTCGTGAATGCGTGTGCGTTTATATTTGTTTGTCTCTTTATATATGCGCGCGTGCATGCGCATATGCGAGGTCCCCAAACAAGAACAAGATTCTTGAAAGCACTCGCATTATTTGTGCGTGTGTGGATGACATTGTGCGTACATTACCATGGCCGAACACGACCGCCCTACAGCCGCACCGCGCGATCTCACTGCAACCAAAGGCTGAACTTTGTAAACTTTAAACATCATCACTGGAGATAAAGACGGATCACAGCTGCTGGAAGCCACCTGAATTATCGCCAAAGCCTGCAGTCAGTCAGAGAAATGAAATAAAATTTTACAGCCTTATTATTTCTGCTCCTCCTCTGGGACCACTTTTGTCTTATTAACCGGCGATTATAAGCGTCAGTCGCGGGCCTGCTGTGACTATATTTATTTAAAAGTTCGGCTTTAGTTCTTCCCATGAAGGTTTCAGGGGTTCCAGCTCACTGAATGCCTCCACCGGCGGTTTTCAGTGGAAGTTACTGTTGCTCTGTAGCACTAACGCTCGTAATGATGAAGGCATGTGGCTCAAACGGCCGCATATTGGCTCCGTTAGCTGGGGTTTAATAAACACTCACATCAGTCAGATTTTAATGCATCACAAAAAGCGCAAAGAGGAGTTTACGAAGGACTTCTGTTCCACAGCTTTGGCATCACTCATCGTTCTAAACTCTTCTGCGTTTTAATCTTCAAATTGGAACTCATATTTATATCGATTATCTATTCAAATCATACAATTACTGAAGAATTATTTGAAAAGGAACACAAGAAAAAGGAGGAGAATAAAGACGCCGAGGTGATTTTGCATTTACTTCTGCTGCCACGAGCGGCTGTAAATACTCCTCTTAAAATGAAGCTCTCACAGAAACAGACGGCGTAAATTTAAACAGAAAAAGTGCCACTTTGTGTACTCCCTTGCGCTTACACGCAAGCGTGTGCACACACACACACACACACACACACACACACACACACACCGGGGCCTCAACTCTGTTGGAAAACACCTGTTAACTAGGGAGCACAGTGCAATTTACATCCTTCCCCCTAAACTAGATATGCGGCACCCAGCCGGTGGAAGTCCCGGGGGCCTTCCAGCTTCATGGCCGAGCACACAGAGGCAAAGTGCGGATTCATTTAAGCGGCAGCTCCCGCTGCTGCTGCTGCGTTTGCATTATGGAAGACCACATTTGTAACATTTTTCAGTGCTTCATCGGCGGGAAAAATAATAAAAGTAATTATTACTGACATTAACAATTAACTTGATCGTTTCTTTTATTTAAGTATCACTTTGGCAAACAGATGTCACGCCCCTATAGTCTGTGTAGTTTATGCGTTTCCTCTATTCACTTCAGGCCTGACGTGTTGAATTTTATTTGTTTCCATTTCTCTAAATGATTAAGGACTCAAGGAATCAAACAGCTCGTGTTAATAGTTAAAAATATATATATTTAACTTTTGCTCACTCTTCTGTTCGCAGTCTCCCTGTACTCTGGCCTTGTCAGTCAGTACTTTTTTATTTTATTTTATATTTTTTATGACGGACTTCATAGAAGGAAACAACAGAGCTCTCGAGCACGCGCCCTCATCCACGCGCATTAGTGGGCAAAGACGGAACGCTTCTGAGAGGGAATAATAAAATTAGGATTCTGGGAAAAATGCGGCACACCTATTAGCAGTAATTTCCAAGTTAAAAAGTCCTCTCAGCGCAGGCAGTAAATCGCGCGTAAAAACGCATTTTGGAGCAAAGGTGGACTCGAGGCGGGTCATTGAACTCACAATTATAGCCACTCCGAAATAAATAAATTAATAAGTAAATTAATAAATGAATGAATTAATAAAAATCAGAAACTCTGCTCCGGGTCCAGATCCACTGATCTGGTGAATCACTTTCGATTGATTTTATTGATTGTCAGATCAACGAGGCCTGACTTCTAAAGAGCAGCCGAACCTTTTTCATTTTCCAGCCAAACACATTAGCGAGCAATAATTATCTTTTAAACGGCAACATGTGCTGCTGACATATTATGTCCAATTACTCATATAGATAACAGTGATTTATAGCCGAGGCTTCCGATGGGGACAGAACAATTTTGTAATTTATTTTGCTCTCATTTACCGGTGAAGAAAACGTTCCTTTCTTCCATATTTAGCGGTATCATTTCTCCACTAAAAGCTCCGATACTTATCCATTTCCCCCCGATATATCAATGTGTTATTGTATAACATTTCAAAGTACTAATATTCCAAAGTTGATATCCATGCATGTAGTAGTAGGTTCATTTTTTGCGTAGGTGGTGGTGTCAGTTTTCTAAAATAAGCTTCAAATCACAGTTAAATTTTTACATTTGAATTAAGAAACTTATAATGATGTATTAAACCAATTTCATTTTTTAAAAGTGTTTCTAATTTAAAGGCTCTTTTAGTCCAGCTTCTCTCGCTGGACTAAAAGAGCATTGGCATAATTGGCATTATTTTTAATTTGGGCAATTTAAAGTTGTATTTTTATCTGTATACTAATTGTGATTATTTTTAAAATAGTTACTTTTTTCAAATTAAACGTGCCTGACTGTAAAACTCTGTCACGCAGACGCTGATGTATGATTTTATTATTATTTTTGGCTGCTGTTTTCAGACTTGGTGATTCATAGGCTGCCGCTTATTTCTCGTGTCATTTGACACGAAGCAGGCTTTGCTTCATAGGCAAATTTAAAACGCCTTTTTTAATACTTTACGTATTTATTTCTCTTTAAGATAATTCTTATTTTTTTATTTATATTTTTTCTTCATTTATAACTATTTTGTGCTCTCTGTTATTAAATTCAGAGAACAAGAATAATGAGAATAATTTATAATGTATGTATCCAAAAATATGAAAGGATTAATTAATTATTTTTAAGGGAAAGAACTTAAGTGCACTTTGTAATTGAAAGTATCGAAATACTTCATTTTCTTATTTTATTTTTTTACTTAGGCCTATCCTCTCTCTGTCTCTCTCCCCCCTCCTTGCCCTTCCTACATAAAAAGTCTGCAGGCGCACAAAAGAGAAGGAAAAGTGTCGAGTTCGAGGGAAAACTAACGAAAGATGATTTATTCGTCAGCGCTTTTGATTCTACCCCTCCTCCTGCCACCTCTGTGTTCCTCTCCCTCAGCAGTCAGCTGTTAATGCTCGCCGCTGATCTCGTTTGCTCCCCTTCTTTGCGCACAGAGCAGTGGACTAAAAATTAATGTCCATTTCACACCTCTTTCCCGGATCGATAGCTGCAGGGGAGGGAGGGGAGGTGTTATTTCATTTGGGATCCAGAGAAGCGCCGCGTTCCGAATAAAAGGAAAGCCTCCCGCCTGCTTAATTATCAGGAAACCGGCTAAACTTTTGCTTTCACTGCGGCACCGTTGATCGCTCCAGAATCACATCTATAATCAGATGTAGATGCTGTGCGCCTCTGCCGCCGTGTGAGAAGCTTTTCTGCTGCTTCCCGTGTTTTATTTGTTCGTCTCTCTGGAGGAGGACAGTAATTAAGATTTTTTTCCCCTAAAGGCGGGACTGTAACTTGTTGCAAGAAGCGTTTCTTTTCCTTCCAACTTTCAACCCACCTCTCATTTCATTGTGAACAGCTCCCAGAATAAACCCGCTGTAAATTCACCGTCATTCAGATCCGCGCAAACTCGTTCTCATCCAAACAGAGGCCATTTCTCACATTTGGAAATACTAAGGCGTCATGACGCGCGCATTAACACCCCCCTCCCACCCCTTCTCTCTCCCATAGTAAATTAACCACGATCCGCTCAGTCTCGACTAGTTTGATGATGCTCCCCCCCCCCCCCCCCTCCGTTTATTAAGTCCTATCAATATGCACTAATTCCTCATTCTTTATTAAAAGCAGAACCAGGTCCTTCTCCACTTATCCGACATCTCCTTCCCTCCCCCCACGCATCCGAAATCCAGAGTGCGTTTTATTATATTTTGTTGTGCTAATAAACACTGGAGCTTATTTGACATGCAGACGGGTAATTGAAATAAACGCGTCGCCGGTAAATAACAAGTGTTTGAACACGCAGACATGAGAGCGAGGCCCTCCTTGGAGAGAAAGTGCGTCCTGCGCCGTCTGCATCTTAAAACTTTGTGTCATTGTTGTCGCGTTAGCGCTGATATAATCACCGTAATTAAGTGCGGAGAGCCGGATGCAATCATTTAATGGCTGGATATTGTAGGGCTGTCGCGCTTATCAAAACCCACCAAATGTTTTCCCTCCCTGGAAATTGCAGCCTGTCTGCAATGCAGAGAGTTGTTTTTTTATGAGGAGGTTTTGATTGATTTGTATAATACTTCATATTTGAACTTGAAGCAAAAGTTTTTATTTTATATTTTTTTTGTTTTGTTTTTTGTACAAATTACTTTCATGTCATCATATCTATCGATTTATATTTAAGAAAAAAAATCATACTAGATATTTTAACATGAATGAATGTGCTTTGTCTATTTTATTAGCTATGGAAGCATTATTAAATCATATTAAGGACCTATGTGGAATACAGGCCTCCAATATTGATGTCATTATTTTTTCTTTTACCAACCAGCAAATGAGAATTCATGTGCAGTCTTAAAGTTTATCCTTTCTCTGCAAACATGCAATTATTCCTTTTATTGATGACAGGAAAGGGGAGTAGCTCACGTTCAGTCATTTTTCTGCTGGACGGAAATCACTCCATGGAGGGGATGCGGCACTGTGTGTTTAATGGTTTGATTGCATTGGAGAAGGCAGCCACTGGTAATGCCGTTATAGAGGGAAATATCACTTGGAGACGTTATTGGCAACAAGAGAAAGTCAAAGAATTAGCCTAATGGGGAGAAAGAGGTGGTGGCGGGGAGAGAGTTGTGTCGGGTGTCAGATACTTTCTATTCTCCATATTGCTCTGTGTCTCTGTGCGTCTGTCTCTATCCCCTTGCACCACCACCTTTGCCCCCCCCCAATCCCCCCCCCCCCCCCCCCCCCCCGCCCAGCCGCCACATCATATCTCTCTCAGGTTTCCCCCCTATCCGTCAATTACACTATGAACCGGATCACAGGCTCCCTGCTTGGAAAATAAGCTAATATTCACCCACCACCCCCCTTTCTCTCGCTCCTCTCTCCTTCGCACACCTCCCCAGAAGACACCGTTGGTGCATTTGCGTCCATCGATTGCACACAGGCGCTATTCGTGTAGCCTACTTATCATTTTTCTCTGCGGCCAGCAAGACATCCAGGCAAGAAGGAAACAAGACTGATACAGGGAGGGTGATCTAAGCAGCCAGTGTGGAAATGTGCACACACACCTGCAGAAGCGTCGCCTTTTCACATCTACAAATCTGCACACAAAGCAGACTGATATCCACATAGCCACTTTATGCTCTGTGGACGGCTTATGATAAGAAAAGGATCTGGTTGTTGCTTGAGCATCCTCCTGCCGCCTGAGGCCGACTTTTGACCTCTGTGATGAGCAGAAAGGATCATCGGCGTGAACAGAAGTTTCTCTCTGGTCATATCATTGATACTTACTGCACAGTAGAGGATTATATTGCAGCAAAAGCTGTAAGTGAAAACAGTGTACCTGGCAACAGTTTTTCCTTGTTAAACTGGAGCTAATTGGCTTGCACGCAGCCTGTAGAACAAACCGGCCAGCCGCCTGTCTGCCTGCCAGCCTGCTAGATTAGTGGCTGTTGTTGTACAACCCGGCACAGCAATAAAGACTCATAGGAGGGTGGCTGGTGCCACACACAGTCAGTTCCACTCCTGCAGGATGGAGAGCAAGCATGCCACCTGTTTGGCTCTTTTGTATTTGAAAAGTCAGAATTTATAAGGATTATGTCTTCAACAGAAGACGGTCTTTTCTGGTTTTAACTTCACTGTCATAAACTCAGGTACACCTTCCATATTAACAGCACCATAGATAAAGCACAGGGAGTGGTTTAAAAGAACTAAAGAGCACAGGGTGGTCTATATGTTTAATTATATGAAAAGCTGTGTTTATGTGCATCAAATTCGATACATCCAAAAATTAACAACATTATTCGAGCAAACAAAAAAACAACAACATGCAGATACTTTGTTAAACCAAGAATCCAGCAATTATCTTTGATGATGGTGATCCGTGAGCTATGGAACAGTGTGCTTTTCCCATTTAGCCATGCCTGACACCAGAAATTAGCTGGCCTCGCTGAAGTAGGCCTCGCTGCTGCTGCTGCTGTCATGAATAAAAATTCCTGCCACAGGTCCAGAATCATTTCTGTGTGCAGGCCATGACTCTGCGTCTCAGAAATCACAAAGACTCATTTGAGAAAGAAATCCCTTTTTTACTTTGCAGAATGAATGTCACAGAAAGCTTCTTGGAAAGACCAAAAAAACACACAGACTCTCTTTATTTCTGCATTTAAACATTTGGAAAGAAAACACAAAATGAATAAATCGCTCATGGTTAAGCGAGAAAAAAAGTCAAGAAAATCTACAGAGAACATCGCACTCTTGTCCAATCATTATTGATTTTACTGGTGAATATTGTGTCATTATCCACCCCAAGATGATATCCGTATGTGTGCGCGTGCTCCTCTTATTAAATCTAACTGCAATATTTTTCACTGCTGATGCATACATCTGCAGTTAACTGCAGCAGCTGTTGACTGCAGCAGCAAATAATGTGGCTACAGATTTCATATCAGAGAAGGATGAGCGAAGAAGAAAAAGGGGAGGAAAGAAACACAAGAAGAGATATTCGAAAGACATTTGGAAACAAAATTAGGGTTTTAGAGGCGAACGGAAAGACAAGGACAAATAATATGAGCGAGAACAAGAGAGAGGAGAGAGATAAATGCGTGTGATTCTTATTCACAAGGACGTTTGAGCTTTGCCTCGCGGCCAGACATGAATGAGTAGATTTCAATAGTATCGACTGTTGCTTCGGACATCAGCAAACACGCATGTACACACACACACACACACACACACACACACACACACACACACACACACACACACACACAGAAACATCTACTAGAGCACAAACACTGCTGTCTGTCTGGAATACAGAGCGGACCTGTATGCAGGTCAGCTCACACTTTTTTATGCTAAAATGCACGCACAAGCACACTGTCCTTATACAAGCCAACAGTTTACTTATGTTTCCCTCTATGTGAGCAGTACAGAGCCAAATATTTAATATCTGACTGTCGGGTTTTAAATAGCAGTGTTTTGTCTTTACTTTCGGCTGATGCAGTGCTCTCAGTGTGTCTTACCCTATAGCTTTGTTTGTGCTTAAAGCTTTTGTCGTTTCTGGCAGCACAGATTTATGTTAATGACTTATTCAGAGAAGGCACCAGAGCTGCACTCGTGTCAATTACACATTATGTGGATGCTTAGTTAAAAAGCCACCTATCCCTGTTTACTGAAATGCCCCAAACTGTGACCCGAAGAGATCAGAGATATAGTGTGTGTTTTATGATTTTTTTGGGTACATGTTTGATTTCATATCTATGAAAATGACTGCTACCAAGAATATAGATATTTAGATATAATTAATAAATATAAATATATATATTGTGTGTAAACCTTGAATGTAGCATCTATTTAACTGTGCTGACATGCTGAGGTTTAATAGTGTACGTTGAAATGATTATGCTAAAACATGATGTACCAAAGCTTTCAGGATAGATTGCAGAAGCTTAGGATGGATTTTAAGAGCTGTAAATTGTATCTGAAGTGTCAGATAATATTTTGTTCTCTGAGTTTTGCTGTCTCGCTTTTACACAATATGCTCACAGTGTTAAAGTCAAAAGCCAGGACTTCAGCATGGAGGCGTCTGTTAAACTACGCTGCATGGCTTTGTGTAGATTTTTTCTAGCGTTCATTTGTCTATACATACATGATTTGGTATGTGTGAGTGAATCTGTGTTTGTGTGTGTGTGTGTGTCCACCACAGAGATGCGATGAATGACACAGCTTGGCCTGTCTTGTAATAGAATGTAAGAGTGGCACTTTCATGCTTGTCAACAATCTCTAAATATACCCACCGACTGGGAGGTGCACGCTAACACACACACAGACACACACAGACATTTAGACAGGCCTGCGGTTTTGACTGCTTTTCTCTCCATCTCCATTAGAGAGGAAAAAAAACTGCTTTGCTTCCCGATAGTTTTGCAGATACCCCTGCACACACACACATACGCGCACACACACACCAGTCACAGTCGACAGGATATTTTTATAACAACAATTGGATTCCTCTCCGTTCCATTCCAAAACTCAAGTCGGCACATTGGAAAACTTGATTTGACAAGTTTCAGTGCCGCTTTGGAGCAGCAAAAAAGCGTCAGTTACACACTCGAAGCAGCCATGCGGGAAAAATATTTATTCCAAGCAGTCAACAAAAAGGAAGGCTCCGATAAAAAAAAAAAAAAAAGAAGCTTGCTCTTTGTCACTAGTGTAGTTGTTTGGAGCTCAATTTCCCTCCTGCGTCTCTGAACCTAACATTCCAAGCTGTTTAGGTCTCTATACTCCACATGTTGATGAATGAGGTAATCCACTGCAACATCTGGGCGGCAGAGATAGTGATCCTAACTTATGAAAAGCGTCAGATTATGGCTGACCTGAAGTGATGTCTTGCATTCATGATTCCACCATTAAAATGTCTCCAACTCTTGTTTTTTTTTTTTTCTTTTAGCTAACAAAGCAATCATAAAATTCAATGATTATCTTAAGAAACCAATAATAACGTTTATGGCCACATTCACCAGTTATCCTATGTGGAATCTGCGACTCCACCTGCTGCCCACCTCCCAGTAACTCATAATTTCTGAGTAAGATTCCCTCTCAGAATGATGTAAATGCACATTGTTGTTGACACCGCAATTTCGCAGATTGGTACAACATTGTCAGTTAAAGTGCAGACTCGACGTGAAGAGCCCCTCTTGCTGTTTGTATTTAATATCGCCCTGACAGCTGTATCATTCTTGCACACTGTAATCAAATTATGACAGCGTGGTAAATGTTCCCCTGTGACATTTTCTATTATAAAATGCATATACCCGGTGTCAGACATTGTGTGGGTGGTATCCATCAATGGCAAATGGGATTGTAAGTGGCACGGACCGACATTATGCATATTTGCGTTAGATGTAATTGCGCTTGTATATTGATGATATACATAGGTGTATGTCATCTAGAATTATGATTGTTTTTTTAGTGATGAAGTTAAAAAAAACGAAAAAAGCTTTTTGACACTTCTTTTCATGTAATATTACAAATACACAGATTTTAAGGCCTCGAAAACACACACACACACTCATGCTTTTGTGCGTATGCAGGACCACCAAGCCAGAAAGCAGCCAGATTATGTGAGTCACCCTGGGAGATGAGATATGTACCCTTTGCTCTGTTATCACACCCTTTCCTTCCCTCTGTCTTCCTCACCTCTCACTATCTTATCTATTTTCTTCTTCTTCTCCTTGTTTCCTCACCTCTAATTTTTCATCTCCCGCCTTCTCCTCATCTCTCCTCATCTCTCCTCTCGCCCTCCCTCGACTCGCTCCTCTCCTGCTGCGGCCTGTAAGGAAATATCTAGTGTTCTCTTATTGGATTGGCTGCTTCACGTTGGCGGCCCTTCACTCGCTGCCCGCCGGCCTGTTGGGTAATGATAATAAAATTGAAATATCTTAGTACTTATCAGTGTATTACCTTGCTATCAACACCTCAGACACACTCCTATTTTAGAGGTTACAGAGGAGAAAGAGCGATCTGATATACGGCGTGAAGACAGTGGGTAGGAGCAGAGAAAGAGAGGGGGTATACTGAGAGACAGAGGAAGCTGTGGGACAAAGAAAGCAAGTTTTGTTGTGGTCACTTATGGAAGGTGTTATTTCCTGTATCGACTGCGATAGAGGAGAGAGAGCGTGGAAAGGGGCGTTGGTGGGCTAGGAGTGAGGCGTGTAATGCGACTCTGTGGCATCAGTCCAGACCAGAGAGGTGTGTTATTGTAAGCCCTTCTCAACACTCCGTGCTGGTCTACTGTACATTTGCGGTAATGTAAAACATCTCCCCCACCAATCTCTCTGTCTCTGGGCCTTCTCCTTTCTCTTGGCAGTTGTTGTTCTGCATATTTGTGTGTGTGTGTGTGTGTGTTTCTGTGTGGGAGGCAGAGCAGCGTGCCAAAGCCAAGATCAGGTTTGGAAATTGATTTGAATGAGTGTTGTGGACAGCTGATAGCTATAAAAGATTTTCTCCTTTCATTTCCCAGGGAGTTTCTCCTTTGATGTTGGCTGCTAGTCAACACAGCTTTGAACCTTGTCTAGAGAGGCTGCTACTTGATACTGTGTGAGTTTGTATTTGTTGTGTGTTTATGTATGCACAAGGCTTCACGTTTGACCTTTTTTAAGTTGCATGAGTGTCGAATTTTGATGGCACGAGTGAGACTTTAGATTGCTTTTTTGGGGGGGATAATATATACATATACATGGTACACGTCATATCACTCCTGATAAGCTGTTAAATTATGCATATTTTCTCTTAATCTAGCGCTAAATCCCACCGCTGCGTATTTGTAACAAGCACATCTTTACCTATTCTAAATCTTAACATATTGGACCTTTAATAAGGCAGCCACCTTCAAATTGCCCTTTGGGGATAAAAATCTCTGCAGTGTTATGCTGTCGTTTCATCGGCTGCCTCTCTGCGTTCCTCTGTCTGACCAATCGCATGCTACAATCTAATCCCCGGGAGGGAAAGATTCTAGTCTGTTGCCACGGATGCCGAGAGGTCGTGGGGTCAAGTACGGCTAATTTATTCACTCAGTCAGATTTCCTCTGGCTCGTGGATGGCAGATGGCGAGGCCTGATATGATATCACCCATCTGAATCACTCAAGGGAGAAGGGAGGGAGGCAGAGATGGGGAAGAGAGGGAGAGATGGGAGGGATGAGAGGAGAACAGATTGACAGGAGAGATGTAAAAAGAAAGAGAGGACAGATTAAAATTGGGGGGAATTAAAAGTGGTTAGATGGAGAGATAGGGTAGCATAGCCTGTGAGGATGCAGAGTGTATTCGCCCCACCAAGTCGGGGCGCTGAGCTGAACATTGAGCCACACAGGCTGTTATCACATGTGTGGGTGTGGGTGGAAGTGTGGATGTGTGTGTGTGTGTCCTTATCTTAAGACAAGTGGTTCTGGTCCAATAATATCCTGGGAGATGGTAAGAATAAGCGGCTTAGACCAAGATCTGAGATGGAAGAGGGAGGGAGAATAGCTGGCGCTAGGGAGATGAGAGGAGGAGATGTGGATGGAGAGAAGAGGAAGAAGAGGAGGAGGGGATGGATAGATTAGGATGGAGGACAAGGAGGGGGGCATTTGGAAAGAGATGAGACGTAGAGGTTTGCAGAGATCGTAATGGAAAGATGTGATGTGGAAACAGTTTATAGAAGTTTTTTTTAAAGAGAAGGAGGAAAAAAGAGGAGGGCAAACTGAGAGAAGTTTGTGGCTTGAAAAAGTTCTTGGCTTTTTGTCAAAGGGCAGGGATTTACAGGATTTGATCAACAGTGTCAACTCGAGGACACTTTTTCCCAAGAGGTTTTGAGTTTGTAGCTTCAACAACAGTGCTTAAGAACACTCTGTCCCCCAAAGGCTTTGAATTCAAGCCTTGGCTTCCAGCAGCTTCTTTATTAAAAATTTTCCACTCAGCTCCTCTCCTTTCCACTGCATACATACTGAGAGCAAGGCATCGATCTTTGTTGGAAAAGCAGCACGCCTCTTGTTTCTGAAAGTACCTATCATTAAGGAAAGATGAGGAGGTCTAAGATAAATGTGAGAGGGTGTGCAGAGGGATTTACATTTTTACTGTGGATATAAAGAAACAGATGAGCTGATTTGAAGCCCTCTGCAGGCACAGCCAGGACATTTCTGAACTACCAAAAATGGCGGAATTGACGAGAAGTCTCAAGTAAATACCTGAATATCTAAATTAGTTTATGGGAAGCTTTCAGTTGAAAGGTTACTTTGCACTGAATCTGAAACATTATGCACAGCTCTGAGTCTCAGTTGAAATCTAATGCTTGTGTTTTGTGTGTCCTCAGTTTGGTGACCCCCCTGAAGATGCGGAATCGGCTTTGACGACCTACAGATATCCACCTGTCCCAGAACATTCAACTTAACCAACAAATCCAGCAATCAGGAAGGAGAGAGGAAAAAACGTTATCTAGAACATTCATTGTATTTAATATCAGCACTAACCTAATCCAGACTGCTACTTTAGTGAATGACAGAACATGCCCAATGGCATATACGAGGCATGGAATGATCTGAACTGAACAGAGTTTGAGTTTGGTTATTTGGTTAGAGGCAAAATAGAAAACTTTAGTTCCACTGCAGAGAAATGAACTGAATTCAAGCTAATCTGAACAGACGTTGGCTGAGTCTTCATTTTCTTCAAAAACACTCTTTTCTCACTAAGGGCTGTTTTTGGAGCCCCTTCCTTCAACAAGCCAAAACCTTCAAGTCTCCAACCCGGATTCCCTTACTTCTTCAGACCCTTTCCAAGGGTCTTGGACATTGTTTTTAATCTCATTGAGGAGGAATAATTTCCTCCTTCTGAAATTCCCGCAGTCTTCTTTGTCAATCCAGACATGGACCTCCACCGGGCAGCTTTCAAGATGGAGAGTTCCTCCTACCTGCCCAATCCCCTGGCTTCTCCAGCTCTCATGGTCCTGGCCTCCACAGCCGAAGCTTCTCGCGATGCTTCCATTCCCTGCCAGCAGCCGCGTCCCTTTGGTGTGCCAGTTTCTGTGGAGAAAGACGTCCATTTGCCATTCAACAACGGCTCTTACACTTTTGCGTCAATGTACCACCGCCAAGGCGCTGTCCCACCAGGGTTTCCCAATAGGGACTTTCCTCCATCCCTCCTTCACCTCCATCATCAGTTTGCCCCACCTAACCTGGACTGCTCGCCCATCAGCATGCTGAATCACAGCGGCGTTGGCGCCTTCCGGCCCTTTGCATCGCCTCCAGAAGATCGGGATGGGGCACCAGGAGGGTATCAGTCTGCTTTCACCCCAGCCAAGCGCCTCAAAGGGTGCCTAGATGCAGAGTCTTCACCCCATCTGCGGTACTCTGATGCTGAAGGAAAAGAGTACGACTTTGGTGGTGCACAGATCCCCCCCGGGGGCTCCCCCAGCAGCGCCCTGAAAGCAGTGGAAGACAGTGGGAAAAAGATCTTCGCTGTGTCAGGCCTCCTGTCTGATAGAGAGACTTCATCCAGTCCTGAGGACCGCATTGAACGCTGTAAGTAACCATTCATATCTGTTCCACATCTCGTTTAGCCACATCAAACTATGCAAGCACAAGTGTGACAAACCACAGGAAAAAGTAAATTAGTGAAAACCTAACAGTATGAGCATACAACATACAGTACTAACATTAATGAGGGATTATGGACTGGTGCTTTCAACCTTTATCAACACACACAGTGAAAGAATATCCATTGTAGTTATCCCTCCTGAATTAGGCACCTGGAAAATCTATAACCAGGAATACTGGGGCATTGGTAATGTGTTGGAGGCGTCTAGTGGAACAACACTCAAACACTTTACGTTGACATGTGTGTCACCTTTCTAAACCATGTTGAAAATATCTAACACATTATTGCTCTAAGGGTGTTTTCCAGGATAAACCCGAATAAATCCCCATTTGCTCTTGTACGATGACAAATTTATACACATGCAATGACTGAGCCAGGTTTTTTTTTTGCATTATACATTAAACCTGTTCTAGATATATTGTTTCAGATATGACAGGTGGCAAAATCACAACTTAAAACATAATAATCTTGCATTAAAAAACACCCAAACTGATACAGTGATGCAGAAGGGCAAATTTTTCCCATTATTCTACATGCAATTATAATAGTAAGGCTTGCAAACTAAACAGATTTACACATACAGGCACACAGAGTCCACTGTAATTCTAAACTAACTCAAAGTACAACTTGCTGCAGTGTGTAAAAGAATGCAAATGTTCACACATTAGCATCACACACACCAATAAACAATCACATCAATGTTTTTCCTGTCATCATCTCTCCCAGCTTTCCCTATATCCTTGTTTCAAAAGCCCACAAGCTCCACTGGTCACATTAGCATTCACCAGTGGAAGGATGCCATTTGGCCCTCATGCACTGGGAATCTGATTAGTATGTGAGCATGTGTGTGTTTGTGTCTGTGTGTGCGTGCATGTGTGAGTGACTGGTTCAGAGACCGGCCATGCTCTTTGCCATCAGCATTCATCATAGCTCCACGCTGGCAGCCCTGTTGCCAAAAGATTTACCCACATACCCAAAAGCTTGGCAAGCCATGTTTGCGTGTGTGCGCGCAATAAAAGGAAGGTGGAAGAGGAGCTGTAAGAATTCCAAGCGCAAATACGCAAGCATGGGCAAACACTCTTCCACAAACAGCTTTTAGCATGAGCGCCGACAGCTCCTACACATGTCAACAAGCTGTATCGGATCCCAGTGACAAATTAGGAGAGAGGCAGACGGCGACGTGCTTATGGTGTATAATTTAGGCAGTCTTCCCTTTTTTGGTGTTTTTAATTATTCAGCTTTTCTTCTTTTAACTTAACACAGTGTCTCACCTTTGTCGGCTTTTTCTACACTCTTCCTTTTCCCAATCCTCTTCCATCTTTGATCTTGTGTGTGTGTGTGTGTGTGTTTGAGGGATGCATCCTTGATGGAACACATGAGAGACAGAGGCGACGACCTGAGACTGATCCGATAAAAAAGACCACTGCGGGAAAGACAGAGAGGGTGAGAAAGAGAGGAATAGAGGGAGGACGAACAGAAAGGAGGAAATTGGGAAGATGACACCCAGTGGTTTTTGCAGGGGGTGGAGGGTAAGAAGGAAAAGAAAGATATCAAAGTGCACAAAATGCAAGAGAAAAGGAAACGAGAACAAAGAGAAGGAAAAGAGAAAAATCTCACAGATTATGTGAGGTTCATTATGTTCCAGATTTAGCTTGAAATCTAGGCCTGTTTCACGTGAAGCTTAACATCTGTTTGTGGCAGCACTAAGGCACACCTGCACTGCCTTGCTCAAGAGAACTCTGAATGGTGAGTAACACACTACGATGTGCTCATAATTCGTGAGCAATAAGACCGAGGGCAGAGACAGAATGGGAGATGGGTACAGGGCTTCTGTGCTGTCTTTTGGAACGGCTGAATCTGTATCTAATCAGGTTAAATCTTGGCACAAGTAGCCGGCACCTCTACCATAGGCTTCTAATGCAATTGGATGTGCAGAGGCACTGCTTACAGCAAAGAATTATGGGTTCTCCTTCACTGGTTTTGGCTATCCAGGGGAGGCGTAAAGAACAAACAACACTTTGGTACAATCCCATGAGAACAGCGCCCTTGCTGCTTCACACACACATTAGCTAACTAGCAGCCTCTCTCTGTGTGTGTGTTTGTTTGTTTTTTTTACACATACATGAGGCTATTTTTTACTTCCACTGTAAAAAAAAAAAGAGGTTTTTAATTTTCAGGATCATACAGTGGTGACCGTGAGTGTGGTCTAAAAAACGTCATTATTATTGACAGGCATTTCCTCAGGTCAAATACATAAGCTAAGATATCATGCTAATTTTCATTTATAGGGTGTAATGTTTTAAACTCTTAACTAAAAAATCCTCAGATCTCCAAGGAAGTTTGCTTAAACTGTCCTGCTTAGCTCATAAGAGTGCATCCAGTGTAGAAGTGACATTGTAAATTTCAGGGAACTTTGAGTCCATGTAAGCCATTAAATCTGCACCTTATCTAGGCTGGGGTTATTTATAGTACATGGGTCTAATTTATGGTTGCTAATAAAGTACTGATATCCTTCTCCCCTTCCAAAATACTAAATTAATTGCATGTGACTTATTGACAAGATTAAGTTCAAAACTTGCTTGTTGCACAATTGTAGTAAAAAAAAAATTCCAATAGGTGCCTAAGTTAATTTCAGACTCCAGCTTGCCAGTGTTATCTCTAATTACTTACAGAGCTTTGCATACAGTAGTCGGCCACAGGAAAAGAACAGAGCAGAGCAGTTATGGCAGCAGGTATGATACTGATTAAGCAGGTTGCCAAGTGGCTTGCAGATGCACAACAACTCTGAGTAGGTTAAAGCAGCTTAAATAAATGAAGATGATCAACTGGATGTGTACAGGGGTATAAACTGAGCTGTGAGCTGCTGTGAGCTAGCTGATTGGGATTGTCTCTGTGGCCTGCCTGAATTAGTGCTGTGCTTGATTTAGCAGGTTCTTCTAATTTAGTGTAAGCCATTAGGCATACTTAAGCAGACACCTGATCTATCTATCTATCTATCTATCTATCTATCTATCTTGCTCGCAATGCCTTCACTTCAGTGCTATCAGGAGGATGCAGATCTTGTTGTTCATGAATGAATTTACACTTAAATTCAACCCATTTTCACCCCTCTTTTCAGTCACGTCTCATGCAAGTTAATCCCAGGTTAGAATGCGAGATTTCCTTTGCTCTACACTTAAAAAAAAGACTTTTGAAAAACTCGAAAAACAATGTAACCCTAACTTCTTTGCATGGAGTTTGCCTCATGCCACTCCAAGCAACAGTGGCCTACTCTGTGCTAAGCCTCCTTAAATCCCTCCACTGCACCGGCAGGCACGTTGGCTGTTAACTAAACTTGCTAACCTGTCAGCCACTAAACCATCACATAAAGGCCCCATCATGCCTTAAGAAGACTATGCATGTCATATTATGGTAAAAGCTATTACCATTTACTGTATTCACACTGTGGGATTTTAGCAGAAGAGCAAAGGAATACAAAGTGGATGAGGGTTTATGTCAGTAAATGAGAGAAAGGAATTATGGGATGTGTGATTGGTATTAATGCGAGTGTTGACAAATGAAACAATCCACCCTTGCAGTGTACTTGTTTGTTTGTGGAGGGGATTTGACGGTTTTGCGTGACGTGTCAGTGTCACGTTCCATCATCTTTGCCCCCCTCTCCCTCTCTCTTCTCTCGTTCTTTTTCCTGCATCTTTTCCCCATGTTCCCATCCTTTTCCTCTTCCTCTCCCTGTTTATTTTTTTTGTGTGTGTGTCTCCCAATAAGAGTGTGTGACCGCTGTAGTCTGTTTGTTGACATTCTCTCCGCTCTCCACATTTACAAGGCTGAGAGATTTACACTGACCCTCACCCCAAATGCCTAGTCCAACTTCCTTGCCTTTTTTTTCTTCTTTTCTTTTGTGTTATGTTCTACACACACACTTTACATACAGGAAAAGTAGGTGAAAAGCCTTATTTAGATGACAAATGTTAAATTTTAAAAAGGAGCAGAAACGTTTGGCAGGAAAAGAAAGTCCAGAAATTTTTGTAGCAACTGAATGAGGGGAAGGAATGTATGAAGGAGGGAAGAGTAGAATCAGATAAAAGAAAGGATGAAAGAGCAGTGGGAAGGAAGGATAGGAAGAAACAGGATGGTGAGATGTTGAGCTGAAATGCATATCCCAGCTGCTGGACTGAAATAAAAGCAGAAGAATTCTTATGAAAACATGACCGAGACAGGTAGATAGTGATAATACCTACGAAATCTGATCTTTATTCAAGAGCTTCCTAATCATCAATCCAGAAATTAGACCTCAAAGCCTCGCTGGAAACTTTTCTATTTGAAGGGAATGGGTTTAAAAGTCCCATTTCTCTCTGTATTCCCATCAACCAACATCAGGCACAGCTGTTAAAACACACAGCAAGACTCCTTCTCTGCATCCTCCTCTTCGCCTTTCTTCTGTTCTTTTTTTGGTGTCGCCTCCTTTTTTCGCGTGTGTTTATGTTCACCCTCATCTAAAACAGAGCAAATGTCATGTGTGTTGTTTCTTTTTGGGGCTGAGTTGCACAAAAGAAAAAAAAATCCACGGTAGAGAAAAATAAACTGTAGACGAAAGAGCAATGAAGTTCTCAGAAAGGGATGATGGATGATGTTAGCGGGTGTCAAAACAGATTTTGTCTTGGTTCGGGGTGTTTTTGGTTTTTTTTTGGTCCATCTTTAGCTGTTAGCGGTCATCACTGTGGGATTCCTGCACCCCAATTCCCACAGACTGACTGTCAGTCAAGCAAAATTCTTCTACATGGACTCTTTCTGTCTTTGATTTATTTGTTTTTTAAAACGTTGTATTTTTTTTGGTCCTTTCCATTCCTTTTTGGGTTCAGAAAGGATTCAGAAACACTCATCCTTCTCCTTGTCCTCACATAACAATCTGCCCTGCTCTTCACTCTTATCCCTCCCACCCACCACCACCACCACCACCACCACCTTCCATCTCTGCCTGTCACAGTCTAGTGGCAGGGTTAAGTTAAGTAAGAGTGTTCTAATAATTAGGACTGGGACTCGCCTGCCTGCTCTCCTGTGTGTGTGTGCATCTTCCTGTCAGTGCTTAGCCAGATGTTAAAAGGCTTGTCCCTCTCATGTTGCCTCCCTGTCAGTTGCCAATGTGTGCCACACACACACACACACACACACACACACACACACACACACACACACACACACACAGGATCATGAGGGACTGTCCTACTTGCGGTAGCTTTGTTTACCCTCAAGTGTGAGCCCTTCTGCCCTTCTGGCAGCTCCCCCAGGGTGAGGAGTGTGTGCGTTTTTTCCCTGTCAATAACAGCCTTTATGCATCCAACTCATATTTTCCTCATATAGCAGCTATAACATGTGAGCACATAATTATTAAAGGCTTCTATTTGAAACAAAAAGCAAAAAGAAAGGAAATATTTTCATATTTCTTGTTGTAAGGAATATGAAAATATTTATTTACTATCGCTCTTTTATGCAAACTCCCCACCCCCTTTCTCTCTCTGGGTGGTAGCTGGAAGCAATTGTCTACTTATGTGTGTGTGTGTGTGTCAGTTGGTGTGACTCTTGCAGTCATTGTTGCGATGCTGCGCAGATCAAGGATTAGTTGCTTCCTGTCGAGCCTTTTGTCTGCCCAGCCACTCCATTTCAACATAGATCACTTTTGTGTGTGTGTGTGTGTTTGTGTGTGCATGAGCAGGTTACACAAATGAGCAACTGAGCTGGTTTAAGACACATGAAGGAGCGAGGATGAGATGAGAGGAATCCCTCTGCAGCACTCTGCAAAATATTCTCCAGCCTCAAAAGTGATTTCATCTTGTCTCCCATAATAGGACACCTGCTAACACGGTGACATATAATAACCAGCTTGTTTCCACTGCTGCTTTATTTATCGAGAAAAACTAGAAGCATGTAATAAGGATAACACTCAAATGAAAGGATGTTACTTTGCAGGCAAGTGGTTGCTTTAAAATGAAAGTTTTACACACACACACACACATGCACTGGTTCCGGATTTCCACTTTGTTCCCTCGGTGACATCAGCTCAGCCAATAAAAACCCCCGTGTTAAAACTCCGCTGAGCCTCATACAACTGCAGCACACCTGGCAACACAACACACATTTCTTCTTTTTTTTTAATATGGACACACAGTTGCACACAATCGGCCTCACACAAGACCCTGGCGTGCCATAGCCCCAAACTGACCTCTGCGGTGTGCTGGCTTTTAAATTTTGGTACATTCGCGGTGCTTCGTCTGAAGAAAGCATGTGACAGGACTCTAACAGCACACAAACCTGATTTATTGCTGTTAATGCTCGTCGGCACAACAAGACGCAAATTGTCATAAAAGCAGCTCAGATATGTTCTTTTTCTTAAAGCAAAGGTCAAGCAAAGCGTTCTGTAATTTGTGGTTTAACTTTCCCCTAAAGGAATCTAAGTTAATGCAAAAATGATTGCCGGGTTACTTTATGCACCTTTAAGTTTTTTTCTTCAGAGGAGCTTCGGGATTCAGACACCTTTTAATGCAGACGTATTAAAACATTCCTTTTCCCCCTGTTTCCTCTCCTTTATCTTATCCTGCCACCTTCTTTGCCCTGTTCTCTCCCTCCGCTCTGTCCTCCCCCCTTACTCTCCTCTCCTCAGTAATCTAATCTGCAGCCAGTTTGTGGATGCAGTCTACTGTGACAGACCCCCCCAACCACCATCACCACCACACACACACACTCCCCTCCCACTTTTCTCACTTTCACACACACAAATAGCAGGCCCTTTTCCAAAAAAGGCCCACGTCTTGGCAATGCCCCCCTCCTCCACCACTCCCTCCTCACCCCCTCTCTGCCTTGGTCACACCCTCTTTAATATTGAATTATTCATCAAATCTGATTGGTTCCTGCTGATGGCGGCCATGATGCGAGCGAACGATTTGTGTGTGTGTCTGTGTGAGTAGGGGTGTTGTGGGTATGAGATCGTTAGCGCTTCTCAGTGCATTGCTGCTTCACAAAGCTGGACCGGCCCATTCTTCAGTACATGCACACGCATGTGCAATTTAATATATAATTATTTTTAATGCAACAGGAGCCACTAAATCATCCATTTGCACCTGTAGCTTTGTGGAAGTAAGGCCCAACTCTTTGAATGGAAAGTGTGTTTTTGCATAACTTTTCTTCAAGATGGAAGTTGATGGCAACTTGTGTTATTGCCACCAGCGCTTCCTCACTGGTCTCCTCCATCCGAAAAGTTGCCCCCACTAACCCCTTATCACAAAAGCTTAACATCTGCTGCAGGAAAAGCCCCCAAAGTCACTTGTAAAGGTGAAACAAATCAATAATGCATGTTTTATATGCATGCCAGAGTATGTGTGGATGTGTGTCTGTGTGTGCACGCTCATATGATTTGCATACACCAGAATCTATACTATTCAATACTGGGAGTGCGCTCTGGCATGTGCAGAGATTTAAAGGTTCTATTCGCTCTTTAAGTCTGATGTCATTAAACGCTTCCAGGTTCAAACTCTCCTTCAGTTCTCAACCTCAAATGGACACTGCGGCATCACTGAGAGTTAAAAACTGTCTAAATTCTTTCATCTTTATTAAAATGACCAGTGTGGCTGCACTGCCGGGGGTAACAATAAAGTTTAACATCTAGAAGATTAGAAGTTAGCAAACAGTTAGCTTGCTTTCCATCTAAAGATGACATACCATGTTCTGACTGAGGGATTTCTGATGAACTGAAAGGTACAACTCTACTATCACTTCGGACATAAATGAAGACAGAAAACCAAACAGCAGCAACATTTGTAGGGTTTACTGAAGTTGGGCTAGCTGGTATATAACGGTGTGCTATGTGGTGGTTAGATACAGAGCTATGGTTAGGATACTATAAAGACATTAGCACACTGACACTGAAGGGTGAACGCTAACCTTTTTTCCCCTAAATAAAAGTTAACGTGACAGTCTCCGATTGGGTAGAGACAAACACAATCGCAGGGCAGCAAAAAGATGCTGTAAACGGACTAAACTCCAGAACTCTGCAATATACTTTTGCATGGTTTTGGAACCTGATCCCAGTTTTATGTACCCATTCAAATCTTTGTTAGCCTCAGAGTGATTCTTTTCTGACCTATTCAAATATTTTGTGTCTGAGCTTTAAAACATGCTGCAGATGAATGGTGATAATAAAACCGTGAGAGGCAGACAGTGACTATTTTTAGGGGTTTGTTCAAATTAAATAGAACAAGATACAAAGCATTAAAACACGTTAAAAAGACAACAGCCTTAATGAGTACAGTGTAGTTTGGACCCAGAAGCAGGTTTCATACATCATCACTTAACAGATAGAAGATAGAAGACTATGTCCCACCATCCACTTAATAAGCACACTGCCTTAATTCATAATTTATAGTTAGTTAAACCAAGCAGCCTTTGAAAGTGCTCCAACTAAAAGGTCATCTGAAAGCACTGGTCTGAATGAATCATCCCATGCTCATGTAAAGATACTTCAGCAGCAAACATAATGGTGTGTGATCAGGTTTGTCCACAGCGCTGCCTGTACCTCCGCTATGCTTCTGTATGCCTGTGAAATTGCATTCATGCTGCAGACTTTGTTAAAGGCATAAACAGTCGATGATCACGGATTTGCCCGCACTTCAAAGAAAGATGTGGATAAAGAACGGATGTTTGCGCACATGTGTGTTTGCGATCCCAAGACACTTCACATTGACCTCGTGGTGCCTCTGCATATCTAGAAGGCATTAGAGGAGCCGAGCCCATGTGTCCACGAGTGTGTTCTTTAAGAGCTGTGCAGACTACGTAATAATCTTTGTCGGTGATCACAACACAATTTTGAACACAGTGAAATTGTGCTAAAAAACAAGAAAAAATACCATATGCACAGCCAAGTGCCCTCTTTAGGTTCTCTTCTTCAGCCTCCTTATTTACACCCCTTTCCTTTGCTTCCCCCCTGTCAGCGGGGGGTGTATGGAAACCCAGCCCACTGTTCAGCAGATGAATAATTTAGCGGTGTGTGTATCATCTGTTTACCGTGCTAATCCATCTGTCAGCAGGCACCTATCGATTCGCGCCTGCCTGGTAATTGTGCATCCGTGCCTCACACACACACACACACACACACACAAACACACGCAGATGAGCATCCACAAGCCCACACATTTAGTATACACACACACACACTCACACACCTATATGATGTGCAGGTTAGCTCATATTCAGTTCCTGGAGTTGTCAGCTGGTCCTCTAGACAGTTCATTTACACTGAGTCAAACTGAATTTAGGGTCAAGGTCAGAAAAAGTGTCCTAACATCGGATGCAACACATTGGAGAGTTTTTGTTTTAGAATATTTGAAAAGGGTTTTTTTTATGTTTCTTGAAGAACCCCCCCTAGAAACATCCATTAATATATAACATTCATGTTCTTGGATTTAATTACATTTTTGTTGGAGCTATAATGAACATATCTGTCCATCTGTTCATCCATTCTCCTCATGTGAGACTAGGTGTTGAGCAATCAACCTTGGCAAAGAGGTACATCTTAGCTGATTGTTCTTATATATATATATATCACATATTATGATGTAGTTGTGTTGCCTGTTTATCACCTACAAATGTAATGCCTTCCAAAAGCATTCTATAATTTTAATTTCACGTTAGTAATATCGTCCCATAACATCTGAATTATATATGCTATATATTTACATCATTCTTGACACTAAACACCTAAAAATAATAACAATAAAATCACAGACCAAACAATACCATAGCATGGGAATCTATTAGTTTGCAGATGAAACACTTTCTTCAGTGCCAGTGACATAACCACAGTTTTAAAACTCCTCAAAGTACTCTTCCAGATTCTACTTAAAGTAATCAGTTGTTGATCAAAGGGATGACTTTGATCTGAAAAAAGAAAGAAAGTAAAATGTGTAAAATGTGTCAGTGAAAGTGGGAATTAGGTGAAATTGAGGAAGAAAGAATAACCTCCCTTTCTCATTTGATCGTTCTGAGAGAATTATAGCTCCTTCTTCCATCCTTAAATAATCTCCTTGCTGATTTAGGCAGGATTGTCTCTAGTCATCGCAGTTTCCCATCTTCACCTTCTTTCCTGTTTCAGACAGACTTTGTAGTTCAAGTTTACCAAAAGCTTTAATATTAAATACTCAGTGCTGGGGCATCTTAACTTGCTGCACAAGGAATAAATAGTTATATACAGTAAATGTAATACTTCATTAAGTGATTCTGAAATGTTAAAGGAGACAGACAGAAAGAAAGTGAGGAGGGAAAGAGAGAGGCATCGTACTACCAGAGAAAATGGCGCTATAATGAATCCATGGGTGACCACTGATGGTTGTAATTATCAAATGGCTGGTTTTAAAAGCTCATTGATTGATGTCATTAGCTCCATGAGTGATTACTAATTGCTGTTCTAGTATGTTAAGCACACGGGACGCATACACACGTAAGCGACATACACATGTGAAAACATTCATGAAACACATACACACACACACACACACACACACACACACACACACACACACACACACACACATTTCCATGCTTGAATCTATGTGTCAGATTTGATTATATAGGGGTTTTTTAGCGATTGAGGAACAGTAAAATGAAATAATATACAGTGTGAAACATGGCAGGACTATATGTGTTGCTTTTGTGTAAAAAGTCCACATTATATGATTTATTTAATGATTGTGGGTCCTTTGATCAGCTTTGTAATTACATTATTGTAAGTAGGAATATCCAGAAAATGAGGTGATTATCTACTTAACTAAGACTTTTTTTTCTTTTGCTGTGAGACTTAAGTCCCATTCACACCTGTTTACCCTCATTAATCGCCCTTTGTCAATTCATGTTTGTTTATCTCTACAAGAATTCTTGCATTCACTTTTAAAAGATTTTCCTTAATAACAGCAAATAAAACCACAAACTGTTATCTGCTCAGGAGACGCATAATCCAGGTCGACTTTAAGCTTTAAATATACTGAAGAAGAAATAAAACACATTCCCAAGGATGCCAAATTTTGCCTGTTTCTTAAAATTGCTGACATCTCCAAGTTGGGCAAAAACACTTTTCTTGAATCTGTGCCAACAAACTCTGAATGTATGGAAGCTTCTGAAAAGGTCCCTTTTGCATCACATTGACCGAACAGGTTAACCTTGATTTTTTTGTGAAGAGGTAAATTTCAACCTTAACGTTGACCATTTTTTAAAACCTAGCCAAGTTTGTTCCTGTGTCTAAACCTATCCAGTGAGCAAAATCTACTGAGTGAAAACCAAACCAAACAAAGGTGCACAGTGCAAAACACTCTGTGAACTGCTGTTAACTCTTTGACAAACTTGTGGTATAGTTCAACGCCATGCTTATGCCTTTAAAGGAGGATGAGGTGCATAACCAACTGCATCTATGTGAAGCGTAATATGTGGTCCAACAAACGTGTCTGTCTGCATACATGTTTCTGTTCAGACAGCCCTTTGTACAGTAGAACTTTGCTCCTCACCACAGCTGGCTGATCGACCAACAACATCACAAGCCAAGAGTGGCCCACAAACCAGTTGTGCCACATTGTAGACCATCCAGTAACAGGGCTGTCTGCAGGCAGACTGGCCATCGCCAGACAGGAGCGGACAGCGAACGCACCGCCCGCATTGAACCATAAATTCCGCTGTATTTGATCCGTGGAATGTGAATGTGTTGAAAAATAGCAAGTAAATCAGGCATAACTTTGCAGCATACCCCAGTGTAAAGCAGAATGACATTTTAGGCAATAGAATGTGGGAATACCATTAATATTTAAGGGGTGTCAACTCACGAGACCCAAAGGGATATTTCTGGAAATAAAGACAAGTGGTGACTAGCAAGGCATTACAGAAAGGCCTACAAGGTATTTTTTATATACAGCTGTCCCTGCTTAAATTCTAACTATTCAAAAGGCCCACTTTGATTCTAAATTACCATTACTGCTCGATGTGTTTATTTATGTCCTCGGGCGTCGCACTCGTTCCTCTTTGGTTTCTGCATGATTGTCTGTCCAGACCTGATTTACGACACTCGCCGGCGGTGTTGGTAGATCGTGTTCTGCTGTTCAAACCTGGCTTTCACCGCCCTTCTCTTGCACCATCTCTCTGTCTCACACACGCCCACAAATGCAGTCCAAACATATACACACTGAGCAGGGTATGTAGCAGGGTTCATTTCGATGTGGAACGTCTAATATCACGTCCCGATGGCAAAAATGTTCGGAATTCTCCCCTCTTGGAGAAGCGCTTCATCCATGTGTGCAAGTGTTTTCTTCCATCTGGTTTTTTTCCTATATGTGTGTGTGTGTCTCCATCTGTGTGCGTGTGTGTGTGTGTGTGTCAAGGGGTGTTAGAAGCAGGCAGGGGCTTAGCAGAGCAAAAGAGAGCAAATCTGTCAGCTCTCCCTGGGCAGACAACCCTTCTGACCCTCATTCAAAGACATATTGATTCTCCTCTACACCCAACAGGGGAGCGCGTGTACACACACACACACACACACACACACACACACACACACACGTGCACGCACAAGTGTGTTGCACAACCTCTTTTCTCCTTGCTTCATTCACAAGACTTTTTTCCTGCAACATTATTAACTAATCACATATGTGTGGAAAAAGTGGCAATGAAATGAAATCATTTGCGTCTACACACAGGGCGATTCATTCGAGAGAGTTTCACATCTTCAAACACCGTCTGACCTAGTTTGTTGTTCTTTGGGGTTTTCATTTGTCTTGCTCTATTTCCTGTCTGTTACATACTTGGTTTGGTTTGTATAAGAAATATAAACCTAGCATGCCACAGAGACAAGCTTTTCTCTTATCTTAACACTGACACCGTATTAAACCTCGCTGTGCACTTGTTAGCTCTATCTTGTTTCTAAGAAACAAGCCTAATGACCTATGGGATGTCACCAGTCGGGGCTTTGCAGACTGTTAGGGACCCATTGTGTGCTTTCGTGTAATTGCCGGAGTGTTGTCACACAAAGCTCGGGTCAGAATTTAAAGACTAGTGGTGGGAAGATTGAAAATCAACCTCACAAATCATACTGAAGATGGTGTTAACTAAAGCTTTTTGCTGTGTGGTGCCAAACTTTGTGGAACGACTGCAGGGCCCATAAATGACAAGACAACAGTAACTGCGCTGGACTGTGTTTAGTCTGTGCGCCCTTCATGACACGATACCAGAGATGGAAAAAGTCAGAAAGAAGAAATTGTTTGTGTGTTTAAAAATATCTGCGCTAAAAATCTTTAAATATTTGCAACACGCATTCCTTTCAATATGAGACGCATGCTTAGCAGAAAATGCAAATTTACAAAGAAACCATTTGCAAGGAAGTGGTTGTGTTCTCTAACTGGAAATATGATCAAAACCCACTGTAACAGAAAGTAAGATAAAGGTATCTCCCTTTGGTTTTTGTATGAAGACATTAAGTAAACTTAACCTCTGCTGTGCATTAAAAACAATTTCATACAAAAACCCTGTTTGGCTTCACTGCTAATATAGCTTAGCATAAAGACTGTAAAAAGGAAAAAACTGTCCCCCAAAATTGATTAATAAGCATGAACGGTAAAGGTAAATATGAATATTCTTTTTCTTTTCTGACACTTTCACTGCTCCATGCTTTAGCTAGTTGTGAGAACTCAAAAGATTGAAGTTGTTGGCTGGAAAACCAAAACAATGAGCTGAAAGACGCTAAAGCACTTTGTTAATTTGAGAGGAACTCTTGTGGCCATCATGATAGTTCTCTCTAAGTGTGTCACTACAAGCCAGAATGTACACATTAAACCAGTAATTTGGCACCTCCCTCATATAAAACCCCTCAGCAGTGCAGCTTTAAACAAGCCAGCCTTTAGATTTCTGCCAGGCTTGAATCTGTGCACGAAAAACAACACTGACTTTGCTTCAATGTCAGGAACGCTCGTTGCACATATCTGTGAGTATTGGCGCTCACTGTTAGGTCGCATGTCTTGCGACCCGGCCCGGCACCTCAGTGCAAGGTCTGTGGTAATGGCTGGTCACCGGGGGCGACCGGTCGTGGCCGTTTGTGTGGTGTTGGAAGGTAAAGACTTGACATGCTGGGTTTGCTGTCTGCAGCGTGGTTGTGCCATGGTATAATGTCGACGGGCCACATGCTGACCCTACCACTACATACACTCACACACAGACACACACCCATAACACGGTCAGTGGTATAAGCTGAAAAGTGCCGGCTGCAGTAATGAAAGGCAGGTGCACCGGAGGCCAGCAGAGGAAGAGGAAGAGAAAATGAGAAAGGACAAAAAGAACATGTGAAAGTCAAAGCAGGTGAAGAAGAGTGACTGATTTGTGGACATTTGGGGACACACATTGTGTGTGTGTGGTGCGTGTGTGACACAGATACAGGTGTTCTGTGTCTAATAGTAAGATGGATAGAAAACCAAAAAGCAGAACATGTTTCCTCTGTGTGTGTGCATGTGTGTACATATGTTAATGCGCTGTAGCACCTGATGGCACTTTGGCCAACCCAGTCCTGTCATCACCGCATTCATAATTCACATCAATACACGCACCCACCCACCCACACACACACACGCGCGCACATCAATAAGTGGTCAGAATGCTAATTGTGACATTCGACCAGGGTTGACAAATTAACCACGGCCTCTTTAAATATTCAAATCCTCCTGAATTAAAGGTGCATGTCACCCAACTGACACTTTTAATTTATATAACCTAAAAGGAGAATGTGATGGCTGTGAAGGTCTTGGTTAAATGGTGTATAATCAGTGTGGGCCCACACACATTCTTACCAGGTTTGATATCACGGTCATGTTAACGTGCTTGATAAAGAATACTCAGCTGTTCCAAGCGAAATAACCCACCTATCATTTGTTTCATAACATATGTAGATATGTTGTTTCTTTTTGTTACGCTATTTCAAAATCATTCTTCCACAATTGCCTCCTAAGAAACAAATGACACAGTTTTCTTTGTCAACCACTAAAATGCTGAGGACTTTAGTTCTGCTTTGCTCACGCACTCTTACAATTTGTGGATGCCACGACTTCTGATTATGCGTCTCCCATAAATGGAGGAGTGCATATCTGAATTTGAAATCATAAAAAAACATCCTATACATCCCCTCGTCTTTATCTGTTTGTGTCTCCCGGTTCCTTTGTCACTGTCTCCTCTATTCCTCTCTCTCACACACACATACTTAACACACAGACACACACAGAGCGGGCCACAGATGGCATGGTGGTGTCAGGGCGAGAGGGGTTTGTTAGGATCAAAAAGCTCCAGTGTGTGGGCCCCCTCCACCCTTCACTTGCTTTCTTCTTCTCTTTCTCTTTCCGTTTGTCATTTTTATTCCTCCCCTTCCTCTGCTTTCAATCTCGCTTCCTCTCTCGCTCTCCCTCTCCACCCCACCATGCCTTTCTTTCTCTTGCTCCGTCTCTCTTCATTTTTTCCCCTAATCTGTCCATCAGAAGTGTTGATAAATTATTCATGCCCCTGTCTGTCCCCGAAGCCTTGTCACCTCTCCTCCATTCGCCAGTTTCCCTGCTTCCTCTCTCCTCTGTCGCCTTCATCCCTTCCTCCTCCTCCTCCTCTTTGCTCTCATCTCCTCTTTCCTCTTCTCCACCTCCTCCTTTTCCTCTCCACTCTTGCAGAAAGCTCGACCACACACGATCTAGCATCTAAAGCCAAAGTGGTGCGAGTTAATAAAAAGATCCTGAATTGCTCCAGAAACTTGAAGTTTATCCTTCAACACTCATGGTTTGTGTCAAATCGATTGCTTACAACACGAAATATTGTTCTGATTATAGGAAAGGCATTTGGGAAAGATTGAATTTCCCTTTACTGTTTTCTTTAGCAAAATTAATTGAAGCGAGATGTACTATTTAACTGAACTTGGCGTTTACTGTCTCTTTTAGTGGATGGAACAGAAAAAAAACGTTTATATCACAATTTAAAAAAAACAACTTATATTTAACCCCCTGCTTCCCATATGTGACCAGATCGAGTTCAGAACCAAAGTAAGTAAAAGAATGACAGTAAAGCAAAAGAGGTCGAATGTGGGGAAATGTGCAATAGAAGAGGTAATCTTGTGGCTAATCCAACATGCTCTCCCCAAACAATTAAACACTTGTTTATGTCTGCTTATACTGTGGGGCACTTCCACACACATGAACACTCGAGTGCAGTTTTCAGAGAGATAAAGTTTGCTGCGGAAAGCTATTAATCATAGGAAATCCAGATGAATACAAAGTTAAGGTGTCTAGTGATTAGTGATAAATTGCCTTGTATTTCCCCATAGGTGGTGTCTGTTTGTGCGTGTGTGTGTGTAAGGATTGCATTTTAGATGTCTGTGTTTGTTGGCTGATGTGAGGGTGTAAAGCACTTGGGCTGAACCCTCGGGACATTAGAATGCGACTGCGTGCGGGCGTGTGTGCAGCCACGTGTGTGTTTGTGTGTGTCACATATGGCCTCTCCCTCAAAAGATGGGCCTGTCGCAACCACTCTCATCCCGTTTACCACCACGATTAATACATTTTAAAAAATGTCCCCTCCACTTTCCCTCCGCGCCATTCACATACACACACACAAACACACACACACAGACACACTGCTCGCTATTCAGCAGAGGTTACTGCAACATCAGCAGGACGCACAACACTGCCTTTAGAGGCTGATCAATCTGTACTGCTGCTCGCACTGATGAATTACAGAAGTCAAGAATGAAAGAGAGAGGGGGGGAGAAAAGGAGGCAGGGGAGACCGCGAAGGAGTGAGAGGGTGAGGATGAGGAGAAGATAAAAGAAGACAAAGATGTATGTCAGGGAAGACAGGGGCAGGTGGAGGAAACGGCGAGGAAAACATGAGCCATAGATGGTATGGCGACGATGGTATCGATGAAATAACATACGGGTGTATGGAGGGGAGGCTTAAAGTTCTTGAAGAAAAATCCAGGGAAGCAAACACCCCAGGAATAAAGAAGGAGTAGAAGAAATAAAGAAGATAGAAAAACAGAGCAGGCGCCCATCACATGGATCTCTCATTTACTCGTGGAGCGAGTCCGAGAACAGACAGACAGATGATATACAGAAGCCCGGCGCTTGAAATTCCTCCCTAGCTGTTACAGTTTGAGAGACAGGAGGAGTTTATGGCCGGGGCGATATGTTAGGCTTGAATAGACGTCTTTGTTTTATGGAATTGAGACTCTGTGACGTTGTGCTGTTTTAAAGAGTGACATAGGGTTTGGAGGTTGATAATATGTGCTGTGTTTACAGGTGAGCAGTACTTTGCTACAAAGGCTCATACGGTCATAGACACTAGTGGTGATCTCTGAAGAATCATTGTTCAGGTGTGCATTCGTCCTTACGTCCAGGCTGGACTGGTGCAATAAGTTATTATCAGGTTGTCCTAAAAGTTCCTTAAAAAGCAAGAGTGTTGACAGGGACTAGAAGGACAGAGCATATTTCTCCCATATTAGCTTCTCTTCATTGGCTCCCTGATAAATCCAGACTTCTCACACAAAAGGTCTTAAACAATCTGGCCCCATTCTATCTTAAAGAGCTCATAGTACCATATCCGATAGAGCACTTCACTCTCAGACTGCAGCCTTACTTGTGGTTCCTACTTGTGGATATTTAAAAGTAGAATTGGAGGCAGAGCCTTCAGCTTTTAGGCCCCTCTTCTGTGAAACCAGCTCCCAGTTTGGATTCAGGAGACAGACACCCTTTCTACTTTTAAGATTAGATTTAAACTGTTCTTTTTAAAAAGCATATAGTTATTGATTGATGAATGGATTGATCAGGTGACCCTCGAGCCTCCATTAGTTATGCCGCAATAGTCCTAGGCTGCTGGGGACTTCCTCACTTGTTTAGTTTTTCCTTCCCACTGTCACCAAGTGCTTGTTCACAGAGGCTCATAGGGATGTTGGGGTTTTCTCTGTGTTACTGTAGGTCTTTACCTCATAATGTGAAGCACCTTTAGATGACTGTTGTTGTGATTTGGTGGTAGATAAATAAAATTACATTGAATCATATTGCTAGTTTCACATTATTTAGCCTACATCCATTTCTCAGAAGACACTGTTAATTATTCCAGTTCATTCCCTCAAACAGCTAACCATATTCCAACTTGAGAAAAAAACGTTGCACCAGAGTTCTTCCCTCTATTCACTCATCTGTTTTCATTTTCTCCCAAACAAAAACATAAATAAACTTTACCCTCCATTATGTGAGACAACATGTGAAATATCTTCTTTTTTTCCCCACTTCCTCCCTCTCCCCCTATTCTTGCTGGTGATAAATCCATAGCTATCTATGACAGCTTTGTTGCTGCTGCGAGGCCCCTCCTGCCTTGTTTAGCTGTGATTCGAGCCGACAGCTTTAGGAGCGTGTCTTTATTTAAGAGCTGCTGTAATTACACAGGCTTTAGCATATGTAGACGGCCAGATATGATTCAAAGCGCCACGACAGGGGAGAGTGGAGCTCAACGGGTGAATGAGAAGAGAGATAAAGCACAATGGCAAGAAGACCAAGCGAGCAAGAGCGAGAGAGAGTGAGGAGATGGAGGGAACGAGGGGTGGAAAGAGACAGAGAGGGAGAGATATGGTGAGCAGGGCAGACTGATAGAGCAATTGAGAGACGAAGAGAGGGCAGTCGGGAGGAGGGGGGGCGAGGAAGAGATATGGTTTGGCAAATAAAAGAGCAGCGCGGTGCTGCTGCAAACTGTTCGCCTTATGATGCCTCATTAGGGCTTAGGGCTGCAGATAGTGCCTGTTAGAGAGATCTATGGCCTCAGCGCTGAGAGAGAGGCAGAAGGGGAGAAAGAGAGAGGAGCAGATCATGACAGAGGGAGAGAGAGATGCGGTAAAACAAGAAAAAAACAGAAGAGAGAGAAAGGCAAAGATTAAAGGTGCTATGTGCGTCATTTAGCTTTAACACAGGTCATGAAGTTACATATAAATATCGCATAAATATAATGCCAGTCCACTGTTGGGTCACAGAGGGCATTTTTCTGTTGGAATCTCCTTGATTTTGGAGTCCAATGGATTATCTTCTTACTGTAATGATGGCATGTGTAATATATCTGCATGTACCTGAACTCTTTAACATGTGGGCCAATCTGAACTTAACGGTTGTGCAAAAATTGTATCTGCGGCAGAATTTTCTTTGACTCGCCACTAAATATTTTTTGTTTTGTACTCATTGGCAGTGCAGTCCTTGCCACAGATAGTCAGCTGTTTGCAGTTTAAAAATATAATATAGCTCTTATTTACATCATATGTACATCATATATTTATAATAACCACGATATTTAGAATTTGTTAAAAATGCTCTTATGATGATATAATAATGAATTCCTCAGTTGTTTTCTTTCATCTCTTTTGTGGTGTTTACAGACTCTCTCAGGACCTTCATGCATATTTAGTTTAATGAATTTCCCAGGAAAGAAAACACTTTTGAAACAAAGCATTGTTGCTATTTTATAGACACTGATAATCTAATTTTGTGACAGCTCAATCTTTAAACAATCCTGTCTTTATTTTCAACTTTTTGCTCCCAGTGCTTCAAATGAACACAGATGAGGGTTAAATTGATTGACATGATTTTATTTTGAACCAAGAAAAGGAAACAGGAAAGGAAGGAGGACATGTGGGACATGCAAAATGGATTTTTGCAAATGCTATAAAGTATTTATGCTTTTGACAGTGCAATTAATACAGTATACAGAATAGGATGGTACAAAAGTTAACAAATTTAAAATCTTGCACAGTTTTTCTAGTAGTGTGCTCTGCGATTTTATCCCTACTGAGGGTCTGCGATTGGTTCAGCTGCAATGTCTGAGCCAATGCTGGTCTGAAAACAGTCTAATTTAACATGAGATAAGCAGGAGAGAAAACAAGCAATTGTTCTAAATGAGGGACAAAAGTCGGTGAAAGGCGCTGCGTGTAAACAATCAGACACTGTCCGGGCCACAAAGGGAAAAGACCAATGGCTGCTAAAATAAATGTCTTCTTTAGCATGTGTCAGAAAGATAGAGGACTGTATATCACTGGACTACACAAGCACTAATTAGGGACCGGTCTTTAAAAAGGATAGAGCGAGGCAAAGAAAGATAGAGGAAGAGAGAGAGAAAGACAGGAGGAAGACTGAAGGAGGACCGTTAATCCACCACCCGCTTCTACAGCAGGGAGCGTGTTAGATGTTCCACCATGGGAGACGGCCATAAATTAACGGCACAGCCTTTAACGCTGCACAAGCTCACAATGCGATACAGATGCAGCGTTACATTGTACATGATACCAGCTGACACAAGTGTCACCACTCAGTGATGAATTACTTTCATCAGAGAGACTACACAAATCAGCTGCCAACTGCTCCCTCTCTCTCACACACACACACACAAACACACACACACACAAACTGTGAGGGGAAGCATAATCAGGGGCATTTTGCTACAGTTATCCAAAGTAGTAAATCAGAAGCTGTTCTTTCCATCATGAAAGGCCGTTCCTTATCTGCTAGCTACAGGTGTGTGCATGTTTGTATATGGACTGATGGTTATCTTTATCTTGTAGCCACAGAGGGGTCTTTTGTGGTCTGCTGCTGATTAGCTGTCTGCACACATACCTAACCATAAATCTAGCCAGCCTCTACATTAACCAATATTGGTGCTAATGAGGCATAAGGAAAGGGAAAGTGCACGCAGCGTGATCATATTTGTTTGTGTGTGTGTGTTTTAATAATTGCTTTGTAATTTCCATGGGGATCTTGTCCTGGTTTCCTGTGAAATTTATTTGGTAGATTCATAAGAGCTGGATACCTAGTGCCTCAGTGGGCCTCAGAGACTACTTTGTCCCACATACGGTGCAGCCGTGCTTGCGTTAAGACCAGACAAATGTGAACATATGCATTACCCACTGCCCTCAGCCCTACTTAGGACCTTCCCCTTTCCTAATCATAGCACGCTTGCAGAAACAACAATGTACAGTTCACTCGTACGCCTCCCACCGCCTCTCCATGGCTCAGACACGCATGTCCTTCATCCTAACCACCGCTATTTCCCTAACTGCTGCTCGCCTCGCCCCAAAGGACTCCTTCTACTTGCTGATCATAGGCATGATGGCCTGCATGCAGGACACTCTGCAGGGTGCTCTAGAAGATGTAAGACGCAAGGTGACAATTGAGCAGACCCCTGCATTCGACCACCTGTTCCCCCAAGAGATGAAAACCAGCTTGAACTCAGTGGAAGCAGCTGGAATTTTGAGGGAAACATCAGCTGAATGAAATGGTAAATGGACTGGTTCTTGTATAGCGTTTTTCTACTCTACCTGAGGACTCCAAGTGCCACGTTTACATATTCACACCCATTCTTACGAGCACTTTTTTCTATGCGTATCTGCTTTCTAACATTAACACAGAACACATTGGGGTTCATATACCAAGGATATTTGGCGTGCAGACTGGAGCAACACCACCAACCTACATTAGCAGATGACCTGCTCTACCTGCTGAACTACTACTTGTGCTCAAAATGTGATGTGGACGAACATTTGTCACTGAAAACATCTACAGGTTTTTCAGCAGGGAGAGTGAACAGGTGGAAAAAAAATCCACCTTTTAAGTTTCATTATTATCATCTAGCAACAGGTCCACTTGGACAAACAAGTTGAATTAATTAGTCAGGCAGAGTTGCAATAAAGGCTTCTAGTGCTGAACACTTCAAACGGTTAAAAAGTGACCACAGTCCATTCACACTAATAGCGGTTTAAATGGGTGCAAAATGTTTGGTCTTCCTCAAATTGTTCTTCCTAATTGGACCTATTGACTATTTGTGCAATCACAGTACATCACTATGCACGTACAGTAGATTAGAGAGTGGAACAGCAGCCGTTGCCTCTCCTACATCTTTTTTCTGTGTTTCTGCCTCTCCTTTTGTCCCCTTCTCAGGGTGTAATTTGCAATTAAATTGAAAGATGCTTTAGCGGAGCGCCCGTTGAAGAATTAGCAGTGTTGACAAAGAGGTTTGCAATACGTAATGATGGCAACAATACAAAGAAATGATTAAGGTATAACGCAATCATTTATGCTGCCTTTGTTTTCTCTTTGCATATCTCCTTTTGCTTTCTGTATACCAGCAGGTAAACAGCCTCATAGCTTGTAGCGGTTATGTGATTCAGTAGCGTGGCGCGTTTCCGAATGGTAATTTGCAGAAATGAAAACTTAATCAAGCGTGCTGCAGAAGTGGTCCTGAATAATTTAACAGCGAGGGGAAGGATAGGTACGAGGAGGAGGAGGGTGTCAGGAGATGAAGGGAAGGATGAGAACAGTTTCTTCCCTGTGTGCACCACTCTGAGTTTACTTTTCTGTTCACCGGTTCTGTTTTTTTGGTAAATGCTTGTTCACGTAAGGCTTGTTGTGGCTTACATTTCTTTTTCATTTTCCCCGTCAAGTTTTTACCATCTTTCATGCTTTTGTTCCTTTCTCGTTTGGTGATTCCTGTTGTTTCTTTGCTCCCTCTGCTCTGCTACTATCATTTGCGTCTTCCGCTCTTCACCTTTTTTCAACAGTCTTTCATCTTTTTTCCATTTCTTGCACACGTCACAGCCGTTCATGATGCATTCGTTTTGGACAGTGTATATGCAAAAAAAACAAATCTTAATTTGGAAGAGTTTATCTTTGTCAGATTCTTTCTGAGAGGGTAATTAATTACTTAGCCCCACTTAAACTTTTAATATCTTCCTTCTCACACTCTATCCTTGATTAATTTCTCATCCTGGGAAAGAAAGAGTTTCATTAATACAAAAGCCATTAGTCTTCCTGCAGAAGGGAAGCCCATATTTGGTTGTTACAGATGAATCCCTCAACCCCTTAAATGATTAGAGAGGTACAGGATAAACATTTTTCTTCTTTGCGACTAGACTGGGGAAACGCTGCAGATAAGTGCCAGTAATGGCCTACTTCTGCCATGCTTTCCCCCCCTCTTTTTTCTTTTAATAAAATCAACCATGTCACATCATAAAGACACCATCCACTGAAAAATGATTTATTCGACTCTCTTTGCAGTGGCAAAGCGTTGACTGCAAAGACAGTCAACGCTTTGCCACTCGGGCTGCTGATTGAGCTGATAGAATCGGATATTTTTGCAGCTTACCGCAGTTCTAAGTGTAGTGTTTTTGTGGTGACAGCATCGACATTTTAGACATGACTGGTTTAGTAGAGCCAGAGAGAAGCAACTGTTAGACGGTGTGGCACAGCAACTAAGAAAGCGCTGTAGCCCGAGCCAGAAAAAAACATAAAACTTTGAATGATCACGATAAAAATGCACTTCTCCATTCAGAAGAAGGGTTGCAGTCAGAGAAAGAGCGCGACTAACATCAAGGACAAACGCAGATGTTCTGTGTAGCTTTTCTTCATCTGAGACATCCATTATACGCGCACAGCAACGCTGTAATTAGCCTTATTGCCTAAAGGGGGCGGCAAAAGTTCCACACTAAATATTTTTTTACCCGATAATTGTACTTTTTTGTTATTGGAGCAAAGAATGTCTAATTTGTTTTTAAGCCTAGATGGAATTTTTAAGGACTTCAGATAAATAATAATTGATTGAGTTTTTTTCAATGCAGAGCTTCTTCATAATTGTTTCTCAGTATTTGGAGCAATCTGCTGCTAAACATGCAGACGGTACTTGTCTCGTTACTTTTCCCTGCCACTCTCTTTGTCTGGCCAAACTATATACTTGTGCAGATTGGAGTGAGAATGAACTGCAACCCCAGATTCTAGTTTGTGAAAGCTCTGCGTTCCTCTTCTCTAATGGAAATTAAGGGCTGTGTGTGTTTGTGTGTGTGTGTGTGTGTGTGTGTGTGTGTGTGTGTGTGTGTGTGTGTGTGTGTGTGTGTGTGTGTTTGTGACAGAGAGAGAGAGAGAGAGAGAGAGAGACTTGCCGTGCTTTTGTGACACGGCCTCGCAGGACTCCGATTTTATTAAGTACCCTTTAGAGAAGGAGTGAGAAACAAAACAAGGAGAAAGTCTTTCTCTGTCTCCCTCTCGCACTGTCTCCCTCTCTCTCTTTCTGCCTCTCTCCCTCTCGCATACACAAACACACGCACCAAGACCAGACTCAGAATTTTATTAAGTACCCTTTAGAAAGAGTGAGAGTGAGACAAGAGGGGAAAAGTCACCGGCAGCATGGTAATCAGGCCTGCTAACCGAGACACCGCGAAAAGAGTGGAGTTTGTTAAAGAAGAAAAGACAGAGAGAGGGGGAGAGGGGGGAGGATGGGGGAGGTTTTCAGAAAACTTTTTTGTAAAAGCATTGAAGGAAAAAAAAGGAGGGAAGTAAACTTTACATGCAAATAGAAAAGAGTTTTCCTTTAAGAAAATAAAAAAGAAACAGTGGGAAACAGGTGTCTTTTTACTGCAGTGCTCCGATCAGCGACCTTTCTCTGGGGTCATTCATGTCCTTTATTTATTCTCTTTGCACAGTGTGCACACTTAAATAAGCTTAATGGTTTAAAGAGCTATTTTAGGCAACATGGGTTAATGTATCATTTCATATTACCGGATTTCTTCGCTGCCATAATTACCTATGAAACTTTAGTGACATCACTGCTGCTTAATTAGATTTTTGGGATTTTTTTTCTTTTAGTACATCCTGTCTTTACTTAGGAAATGTTAGGTGTTTTTACGCTTCATGACAAAAAAAAAGAATGCCCTATTCTGATGTGTAAGATGCTGATGCTTCCCATCAGTCCCTTAGAGTTTAGAGTGTGTGACAGGAAACTTTGAGACATTACGTACATGGATGTAAAGTGCCTTGGGGAGCAGGGGGAGAATGGGGGACAGGGAGGGACGGGAGATAGCAGAAGGAGGAGCTGGGTGATACCTTGCATGACTGCGCTTTCCCCAGCGGAGCACTGCCACACACACACACACACTGAGAGACGACTGGTGTGCGGGTGGCTCCCTTGTTGGCAAGGGTTTCTGATTTCACGGCCTACTGGGTGGTGGCATTCAGCCTCCATGAGGCACCCCTTTTTCACCCTTTAAATCCCCACCACCACCACACACATAAACTGACCCATCCCCTTTGCTCTGTCGACCTCCTAGTTTTCTAGTTATTGCTCCTTTTCCACAATCTATAAATTCTACGTTCAAGGCTCATTTTAGACAGAATTTCACTTGCGCCACAAAGCTCATCTTGAATGATTAAGGATCAATATAAAACCGTTTTTTTTCACTTTCTTTATCTTACAAAATTACTTAATTAAAAAAAAAGTGATAAAATAAAGTCCATCTGAGCAAGGCACAAAGTGCACAAAGTCAGGGGTTCAATTTCCCATGAACTGAACAAGACACTAAACAGCCTGTGGTTTCATGAAGAAAAGCTGATAATGCTGACAAGCAGCTTTTCTTTTACTGAATACGTAAGACAGACCCCCTGCCTTCCCAGCTCTCCTTCTGTCACACACACACACACACACACACACACACACACACACACACACACACACACACACACACACGCTCCTAAACACAAGTGACAAGAATCTCATCGGGGAAAAATGGTGGATGGAAAAATTAGCATTTTGAGTAAGTGTGTCCACTAAAGTTGAAGCAGATGATACATTCTCAATCTGGACAAATGATAATTGATAGAGAGAGAGAGAGCGAGTGGGGGGTCCTGTCTGGGTAGATCAGCTTGGACCGAGGGCTCCAGGGGTCAAGAAACAAGAGGTCTCACCCGCAGACACGCACACACAGGCACATTGACGCTACTCTGCATGCTTTTTCTCAGCCATTCAGGCTTTGTTATGTGGGAGAATTTAGTGCTCGGCAAACGGTCAGTAAGCAATCTTTAGCTTCTCCTTTGACTTAATGAAGCTCTCCATCTCTGTCTCTTTGACTCTTTCTCTCTCTTGGTCTGTTAGAGACTCTAATGGAAGAGCTATGATGAATTTGGGTCACAATAAAATTTACAGCACAAACAAATGAGGCTCAGAAATTCATGCTCACGACTGTGGTAAAGTACTGCTATAGCAGCAGAGAGTATTCAGTTTTGTTTTCTTATTGTTGACAGGTCTCACGATAAGACTAAAAATATCAAAAAATTGATCTTTTTAAAGAATTGCCCATGTTGGCAAACTCCTCATACAGCTTTGTGCCATACAGTACTGCTGCTGTTCAAAACTCATCTCGTGTTGGCTTATTATTTTCTTCACTGTGTTGAAGAAGCATGCTGTAGCTTAATCTTTTTCTGAACTACATGTACAATCCCGGGACCTGTGTTAATCCACAGCTGAAAATAGTACCCCCCAAACACACAGAAGTATTTAATAGTTGAGCAAAGTTTGCTGAGAATTGCATCCCCTAAACACTTTTACAAAATTACTGAAAATAGTAATAATAATGATAATTTTGAGACAGGATCCATATTTATGGCCTTTTATAGGATTTATAACAAGGAAAAGGTTGTAAAAATCCAGGACAATTATTAAATGAAATTAAAAAATTAGTTAATTGCTAAACCAGAAATATTTTTAAATATTTAAAATCATGTAGAAAATCCATACTGCCCATCGACCATCTCCGCTGACAACCCGTAGTTACTCATATTGCTATACAGTTGAATTGTGCGTCGGTGGAGCTCGGTGTCAGCAGTTAAAAGATACATTATAATTGCAGTTCTCCTATGGCAACTTATTTTTCGCAGCATGTTAGTTATCTCTTTAAATTATTATCGATTTCTTCTTGTGATAATTGATTTCTTTAAGAGTAAGTTCCCAGTGAAATGACCCGCTGGGCGATGAGTATATGTGTGAAAGAGAACGTATTAGCTGCAGACACCCTATTCATCCTCCCCGCTCTTCTCCTCACTTCGTTTTTCAGACACTCACTAAATGAATCCCCCTTTTTTGATTTAATGCCGAGCGGCACTAAGAGAACCTGTTGAAGAATCACTTTCCTGAATTTCGTTTTGGACAATAAAACACTGCCCAAACGTAATTTAAAAAACCCACACGGTCCCTTTTCCACTAGTCATTAACCTCTCATGATACTTTTTAGGAATTACGCCATAAAGCCCAGAGTTTTTAATGGGCACAAATCAAATATAGGCCCATGTTAATTTAATTAAGGCCTTACTCCAAAATGTCCGGCCTTGGTCCAAATATTTGAGAAGAGCAATACTTTTTCCCCCTCCTCCAAGTTGATTAAAATATGTGATATTTCACATTAGTTTAGTTTTTATGGGCAGTGAGGTAATTCATTGTCAGTAAATGGCTTGTCAGAGTGCTCTGTGAGTGATGTAATGCTATGAAGTCTATCGTTTGAATTGCCCCTTTGCCTATTAGAGAAAATCGACTTCTGGGCCCATTATTTGATTATCTTGCAGGAAGTTTGGAGAAGGCCACTGGCATCATGTTATGGGAAAGGATCACATTTTTCAGCTTTAAAAGTGGGCCAGTGGTTTTATACAGCATCTATGCTTTTAAAGTTTGAATTAAAGGCTCTGGACTTATTGGAGATATAGAATAAAAAAAACAACAACATATTGGTATTGCTTTAACTGCTTGCTGTTTCACCTAATTGTAATAATAACTATGAAAAAATGAAGTCTTACTATATGCTTGTGCCATATGCAAATGCCTCTCGATTCATTTATACCCTTTAATTAAAATAAGTCAGGTTCCCACTGTCTGTAAAAACACTTGAACACGTTCTTCGGGTCCCGTGTCAAGGTAAAGCTTAATACCTGGGCCTAATTAACACACATTTAAAAATACTCATGATGCAAATTACCATGAACATCAGAACAGGGGTGCCAAAGGGGTAGTGTGGTGGAGGGGGGGGGGAGTAAAAGACAAGACAAGATAATTTCAGCTAATGCATATTTATCTCATGGTAATTGGTGTGCACGGCCAGAGAAAAGCATGCACTTAATTAATTGACATGGTGTGTGTGCATGTGTGTGTGTGTGTGTGTGTGTGTGTGTGGGGGGGGGGGGGGGGGGGTGTTGCAAATGAGTTGGAGGCACTCAGTGCTGCAGAGGGGAGGGAGAGATGTAGCAAGAGGAAAAAACAAAAACAAACACAGTCAAAGTGTATATATAAGTCTCTTCTTTTTGCTATTTCAAAATAGTTGATTTCTTGGACTTTTTAATTATTAGATTCATGTTGTAATGACTGTGGAATGTATTTTAGAAAGATATAAATATATTAAACAGCATCCAAAAACTTAACCCTATGTAGAAGTACAAATGGCTATCCTAATCCTAATCAGGAACTTCTATAAAAATAATAATAATAGTTTTTTAATTATTAATTTAGGACAGAAAACATCCCACATTTCATATGAATGAAACGGGCAATTCATTAGCCGCAACACAGTGTAGATGGCTGCAGGGAAACCACTGCACTTACATACACTGAGTAATATCACCAAGAATCAATATAAATAATCCCATGCCTAGATTTCTGCTGTGTCATTTTTAATTACTGCATAATTAAGGTTAAATTAAATGGGTCTATTTTGGCATTAAAATCATTGACCGTGCGTTTTGCTAACAAGTGGGACATGGTGGATTTCCTAAACTGGCCCTAAATGTCTGTCCCAGTTAGTCACTCCATGTGTCCCTAAAGCCACATTTCAGAGTGGTTTTGTTTCCAAAATAGCTGTGTCTGTCCACCTCGCCCCGTGTAATTTGGTTTGTGTGGCTGGGCCTATGTTAAAGGGGCCCTCACGCACGCGCACACACACACACACACACACACACACACACACACACACACACACACACACAGACTCCTGTATCTCTCATTTATTTATCTACGGTCTTCCCTTTTTTAAAGGGAAAAAAAGAAGAAGCTGGTAGGACGTAGAAGCAGGACCTTTCACGCCTGCCTCCCTCTTCTTCTCATTTCCTCCCCCCCCTTTGCTCCGCCCACTCGGGGAGGCACAAGAATGAAAACAGAAATGTTTTTGAACACACACTCATCCATTTCAAGCCACAGATGGTCCTTTGAATGGAAGCAGGGGCTTCTGTTGTTGTGTGTATGTGTGCGTGCTTGAATGTGGGAGTTTACCCTCGCTTTTTTAGCCTGTTCCCCCTCTTCTTCTTCTTCCTCCACCTCCTATGTGTCCGGGCAGCCGTTTTGCTCCTTCGCTTCATTCTCTCTTTGTGCCTCCCAACGTTCTCTTTTGGAAACGTCTTTTGTTTCGGACCCACAGCCACTGACCAATTCTGCCTTCTGCTCATCTGTCTCACACATCCTCCTATGTGTGTGTGTGTGTGTGTGTGTGTGTGGGGGGGGGGGGGGGGGTTGCAGAGACACAAAGCATTACTATCAAAAATATAGACAAGTGCCCTTATAACAGTGCTCTACAGAGATCACCACAGACACAATATAGCAATGTCACTGTAAGATAGAAAAGTATAGACTGCCATTTAGCATGACGATGAAGACAAGTTTGGATTTATTGCAAATTTATTGTACAATTTTACAGCAAATGCAGCAAAAACTGCGCTGGCAGACACTCACACAACTATCCATTTACAACATCCAAAATATTTGGAAAATGTTTACAAAGTGCTTTTATCTTGTGGAAATACTCTGTGGAATATTTGCACACATGTGCACCTCTGTATGTGTGTAAGGGATTATCATACAGTGGCACACTGTTCTCATTGTATATTCATCTCAAGGCCCCGTGGAGAATCTGGCATTAAGGCAAACACATGGCCACTCAAATTGGTCAGGGTATCACTCAAAGAGGGTAAAAATCATTGCTACTGTATAGCAATTTATAAATCCAGCCACCTGTTTCTCTCACACACAGACACACACAGTTCCACAACGTGTATTATCTTTCTGCTTGTATGAATTCTACCAATGAAAGCAGCTGCCATAGTTGGTGGTCCCAGATATATGTTGAATTTTACTTGTATGTAAAATGAAACCGAATCCTATTTGGTGTGCTATTCCCTCTGTGGCGTTGTTTTATGGCGTGATTTTAAGCGTCTAAATTCTTCTTGGACACTGGGGGGCTAAGGTTTCTTTGACTTGTGTGAATGCCTTCAACTATCAGCAGTGCATATTTAAAGAGCCACTTGTGACAGACCTAAAGGGGAAGAGCTCAGACACCATGAGAAATGGCATGTTGTTGCTTTTTCTTCTGTCTGACTCATTTATCTTCCTCTCCTTTCCTCTCCTCTCCTCTCCTTAGGTGGTTTGGGTAATAAACACACTAGCTTTCTGTCTGTCTTGCAGTGTTGGCAGGTTGAGGCCTACTTAACCAGGCGAAACCGCTGCTCTTTTCTAAGTCCCTTTGAATGCCTCCCTTTGTCGGCGACACGCTACCATGTTAATGTCATGTACCGTAGAAATTGCTGTGGCTATGGCTATTAGCTTCGGCGCTAAAGTACAGAGAGTGATGGAGAGAGAGAGAGAGAGAGGCTGCCACAAAACCCCACTGGTTTCAAATGCAGACTATAATTGCATTGCTGTGAAGAGGGTTAGCCCTTTTTTGCCCTCCCCTCTCTCTTCTCCTCTCAAACGATCTTTTCCTCGGCGACCCCCACCTCCGTCTTTCTCTCTTTTCTCTTCCCTTTTTGTGTGTGCGATTTGTCCCTTAAGCCGGCGTAACGTCTCGGCCGAGGCCGCAGAATGTGGAGAGCAAATTGGAGGCAGAGCGTGAACAATGGAACATGCATCGCTGCTGGGGCATTCTTCTTCTTTACTGGGAACTGTGGGAGGGGTAGAGGGAGAGAAAGTCATTTTGTGAGCAAACTCTAGTGCAATAGACACCCAGTTGTAGACTGTGAGTGCAGTGAAGTGTCTTGATGCTGGGTTTGCGCTAGCCAATACGAAAGTAATCCCATACTCATACATATTTCATGCATGTTGTTGGATTTAAAAAAATATCTAATTATGTATTCAATGACAATAAGGTTTGAGGGGAATATGAGAAAAAGTATATAGGGACATAGAGGTTACATAAAAGGCATTTAAAATGGGCCTCATTTAAAGGGGACTTAAAGTTAGGACATCATTATTTTTCTTTGGTTTTCAGGTTTTCTATAGCCTGTCTAGTTATTGTGAGTCACCCTATTTGTACCCTCAACAACTTGTAGCCCAAGTCCAAGTTAGGCTGTGTGTTTTCATTACAAAGGGCTTTTTTTTTTATACATAGAAGGATATTTCTATGTAAGTTTCACTCCTGTGAAGTCAGATCCCACAGGGAACACAACTGACAGGAGGTGATGAAAGGAAACAAGAATCCAAGGAAAAGAGTATAGATATGGAATATGTACAATAAGCAAAGCTGAAAAGCACGAATGTCAGCAGGGAAGCGAAAAACAAAACACTGGAGAGCGAAATAGAAAAAAATGAGGAGGATCCGTGCAGCACGGTTCAGTCATTCAGCCAATTTATTTATTTTTTTCTCTGTGTAACCACATATTATCATTTTCTGGAGCCAACGTCTTCACGTCTGACTTCAGGGTCTACCTGAGTAAAGGCACTTTTGAAGTCAAAAGTCTCAAAGGCAGGACGGGACAAGGCTGAAGGAAAAAGCTGAGAAAAGAAGTCAAACGCAGCACATGGAGGCGAAGAGAAGCAGAACAGCTAGCCTGGGCTGTTGAATAGCAGCGAGTATCATTCACATTGAGTCAACAGATTAGCGACAGAGGAAGCTTAGCTATTCCTGGCCTCCCTCATTCGATGTTTTCGGAGGCCTAATTTGATTTTTCACCTCCCATTGTTTCAGCGCTGTGTGCCTCTAATCCACTTTAAAGTGGAGACAGCTTTCATCCTTCCCTCTCTGTCTTTCACTTATTGTTGCTGCTTCCCACTTTCTTTTGTCACTCTTCCCCTCTTCCAACTTCAAATGCAAATGTACATTTTGCAAAATTAGCAAGATACATTTTCTGAGCAATTTGCTGAAAGTTTTTTTTTTTAAAAACACAAGTGAGCTCTTACCTGCCACCTTCAATGCACATTAAATGTGCTCTAGCTTAAAATGAAGTATATTTTTGAAATCCTTTGCAATGAGCAGCTTGTTGGCTCAGTAAATCTAGTGAGATGTTAGCAAGATGTTCCGTTTTCAGAGTAATGTCTGCTACTGATTCATCTCTTGGTATGTTTGTCCCAGCATCATTGATCAAAACATGTATTTTTAGCTAGCTAGCTGTGTGTTACTTTAGCTAAAATGCCTGTACTCTTTTGCTAGCGGTAAATGGTAAAATATTGTGGAAAAACTCTGAAAGCATTTTGCTTGTATTGCTCTGTATTTTGCAGTTATTTTCATCTTTCCATCTTTTTACTACAGTAAAAACTATAACTATATTATACATGAGGACAAAATTCATCAAATCTCCTCTGTCTTCTTGTCTCTCTCAGTTTCCTCAGTCAGAGTTGAAGAGCTCCGACAATTTCTGATAGTAATAAAAGCCTTCGGGGTTGCAGGGGTTTGGATCGGACTCAAAGCGCTCACCTCCACTAAGCCTCCCCTTTCCACCCCTGGCTGTAGGCTGTATTAACCCTGTAGAAAAGTGGCCAGAGGAGCAGAAGAATAGTTGTAAAAAAAAAAAGGGGTGGGGGGAGATGGAAATTGCCACCAGAGAGAGAGAGACCCCCACCTCCTACCACTCCTCCTTTTTTCCCCTTCAGTGAAAACAGCAAAATGACCAGCCCCTTGGCTCAGTGACTGGGCTCAGCTTACTATAAGGGAGCTTAATGCACCCAACCCTCCACCCCATTGACCACCCCAACCCAAACTGCAGCTGAAAGAGGGGTACCCCTGCACACACACACACACACACACACACACACACACACACACACACACACACACACACACACACATCGACTCCTTTGGTGTTGGCTCCTTCCCCAAACCATTGACTCACTGCTGTTGCATTTACACCCACCTCCATCACCTTTCTCCTCTTCCTATCATTTTATCTATCCATTCATTTTCCATCACTCCATTTTTCTCATCTTTTACATCTCTTCCTCCCATTCTCAAAGTATTTTGGGGAGCCCTTGAAGGCAGAGGTAAAGTGAAAAGAAAGAGTGAATAGAGAAAAGCAGGCTGTCAGTACATATTTTGGGTGGGTGAGCGTACTCCCCTGTATTTAAAGAACCATCTGTCTGGTTTTATTCGAACAAGTAGTTAAGACACTTTTGTTTCTCTTTTCCACTTTGTTTTTTTTTTTGTAATATACATTTCTGTCAGTATTTTTAACTATTTTTTGGGACTAATAAACCAAATTTTCTTTTAGTTTTTCCATAAAAGTTAGAAGAAGTGCGCACATTTCGGTCATCAGGTTTGCCCACAAATTAATAAAAATGTAACAAAAATGTAAAAGTTAACACATTTTCTGTTAGTGTGCACTTAAAAATAGCTTGTAATATCTGCTTTTGGATTGCTCTGTGTGTGCATGTGTGGGTGCGTGTGTGTGTGATGGATTAGCTCTGTTAGGGGCTCAGCGGTACACTGATATCTTTGCTCAGTGCTCACAGCATGATACACAAGATACTGGCACGTGTCTCACACACACACACACACACACACACACACACTCATATGTGAGCAGGGATTTGGTGTCCAGCAGGGTGTAGACGACTCAGTGGTGAGCTGTCACTGTGTGTGTGTGTGAAGCCTTGTTCTTCTAACAGTCCTCTAATCCTTCTAGAGTGGCCCTGATAGCCCTAATGACACACATTGGGACACTACAGGGTGCTGCACCTGTATGTGTGTGTGTGTGTGTGTGTGTGTGTGTGTCTTGGAGCTATCACCACTCGCTGTGATAACTTAACATGATACTTTTCCCTTTTCTCTCCTGCTTTTTCTTCTTTCCTCTTTATTGAAGTAACCCTCCCCCCCCCCCCCCCCCCTTTTGTTCTTGCATCACCAGAAGCAGCACACTTTTTGTAATGTGAGAGGCGAGCTTTGGCTTTAACCAAAAGGCAAGCCTGCTTTATATCCAAAGAAAAAGAAAAGAAAAAAAAATCCTTAACGTAACTAAGAAGAGCGCCACAGAATAGTTCGGGCACTTGTTTAAATGTTGCGTTGACCCCAGTTTGGGTCCTGCTCGGGCTGTCGAAACACTCGAGAGAGCAGAGAAGTGTCGGCTCCTGGCACTGCAGCAGCAATGTGTTGGTGACTCTGCCAGCTCTGCCAACACTCCATGCCCAGTTAGAGCTGCAGCAAAGCAGACAAAGAAAGTAATGTGTTTGTCTGTGTGTGTTTGTGTCTGTGTGTGTGTTTGTGTTTGAGAGAGAGCAGAATGAGAGTGACATCACTTCACAGGAAGTTATGCTGTATAAGTTGTGATCCCGTCCACTTGGTTCTGACTTTGGAAATAGGCATCTATTTAACTCATGTTCTAATTTGTGGGAATTAAATATTATATTTTTTGCTTTTTATTTACCTTCTGATGTTCTGACCTGCGATTTGAACTATAGTACTATATATAAGGTATATTTTACATTGTGGTTGCTAAGCAGCTGCAGAAAACAGGCTCACACACTCGTAGCACTGGAAGAAGACTTCAGAACATAAAGCTACTAACGTGCTGGCTGTCTTCATAGACTCATAAACTAAGAGGTACCTGTTAACCGAAACAGGTGGCTTAACTACTGTCAAGCCCCCAGCTATGAAGCGAATGGCTTCCTGTACACACAGATGATCTACCTCTGTCCAAACACATCCTCTGACCCACAGGAAATGTGTATTTCTCCCTCAGTGACAGCTTCCAATGTATAGCGCAGACACTTCCAGAGTGTGTGAGACAGTGTTCTTCTCCCTCTGCTCCCCATACTTTTTTTAATGGCCATTTCTGTTCCAATTCAGACCACGAAACGCAAACATCGCTCAGCGCTGTTTTCACATGACGGAAATAGAGGAAAGGGAGTGAAAGAAAATGAATGGCAGAAAATTTTTACTTGGCAAGCGCTATTTTCTGTCCGCTGTAGTCAGCCTAGCTAATGTTTTTTTGTTTGTTTGGTTTTATATATAAAAGAAATCCATACAAAAGGGACGGAAACAAGACATTCACTTTACTGTTTTTAGCTCTTTATTCGAGAAACTTTCTTCTCTCTGTCTGTACCTCAAACATCCCCTTTGCTTCTTTCTACAAAAAATTACACGGCAAAGAAAGAAGGAAAAGATAAAACGGCACATGTAACAATCTGTTTGCCTCTGCGTGCTTGTCTATGTGTGCATGTGTGTGTGTGTGTGTGATGGTAGCTAAGTGAGGTTAGATTATAGGGTCTGGTCTCTGAGTGGGAGGTGGAGGGAGGTGCAGGGGGGTAGTGGTGCAGGGACAGCTAGTGACATGATAGGACTCCTAATGGTCATAATTGGCAGTGGCTTTGACAGCAACTATATGATAGCTGCACAATATACACAGCCGTAACTCTGTGAGTAAGCCGAGTGTGTGTGTGTGTGTGTGTGTGTGTGTGTGTGTGTGTGTGTGTGTGTGTGGAGGGGGTTTGGGGGGTGGGTGGTGGTGAACGTTTCTTTAAGGAGAAATTTACACAAAATTGCAGCTAGGTTGTTGAACTGCCTATTTCTCTTCTTTCTTTGTGTGTGTTTGTGTGTGTGTGTGTGTATGTGTGTGAGTGTGTGTCAGATATAAATATTGTATGAACACAGCTGAGTTGGCTCCTGACAGGTGTAAAAGATGTCTGTTAAGCTTGTTTCCCTCCTACCTGTTTTCTTTTTTTGGTTGTACTTTTTAACATTTCTTAAACCATAATGCACAAACACACGCGCACACACACATGCACACACCCACACAAACCCACATACGTACACACGTAACAATGACACTGTCGCCATTTCTTTCAAAATGAAAATCAAACCGTCAACTGATCATCCAGCCACCTATCATGACTGTTATTGCTTCATCATATTTTACAGACAACTACATGCAGCTCAGTTATTAGTAAAGCAGAGTTTTGCACTTTGACAACATGTGCAGCATGCATAAAAATGACAGTACTACAAAAGCTGCAGTGCATTTAAGCAGGCATTGCTTGAACATGTTCGTGTTCACAAAAAGAGGTACAAACAGACATTTCAATCAGCAGCGGCTTGAAAACAAAAATACCAACAATGAGGGAAAATGTTTTATTTTGACTCAACTTTCAAAGGTAACACATCAGGCAGAACAGCAGAATTGTCTCAAGAGTCAGAGACCAAGACGGGGGAGATGCAGGGAGAGGCTTGCAATCAAAACAGCAGACGATCTCTTGCACCTGAGTGAGCAGCAGTGTGTGTGTGTGTGTGTGTGTGTGTGTGTGTGAGCGAGAGAGAGAGCCAAAATGCTTCCTCTGATCTTAGTTCAAAGCCAGTAGGGGAAGAGACTCAAAGCATTCTGGGTCCACGGGAGAGATGGAGGGAAGGAGGTAAAAGAAGGAATGGGGGATGACGCAAAGGAAAAACAAAGCAGAGCAGAGATAGATGTAGCAAAGATTCCCCCGGATGACAAATCATTCAGAGCACAGATAGATACGTGGCTTTGAAAGAGTGATTTGGTCACTTTAAACGGGTCTCGATTTGTGTGGAATCCCCTTTCATTGCTTTAAGATGATGCTAAATTGTTGATGACGTGAAGGTCGAGATGAGAAATACGAGGACTTTGGTTAAATACTTCTCCTAGATGACAAAAAAAGATTGAAGGTGAAATGTAAAAAAAGCTTTGGTTTAATGCTGTTGGATCTAAAACTGTTAAATAAAGTTATATTTAATTTGATATCACATCGAAACGAGGGCTTCTGAATCAAACTTTGAGGTTATCTTGAAAAAGCTTTGCAGAAGAGCGTTACTCTAAGAAGAACTTGGTGCCACTGAAGGGCAGCGGGGGTAAGATAATCTGTGGTACTTGAGACAAACCTAAGATAGATAATACCGTAAGTCAAGAGATGAGACTTTCAAACCACAGCGTGTGTGTGCGTGTCTGTGTGTGTCTGTGTGATAGGGTGAAAGGAAGAGTCTGATGGTCTTAACAGTAAAACTAATAGTGGATGACTGCCTTAGCTGGAGGCTCAATTCTCTGCAAAGTTTCCAGCTGCTCTCAAAGACAGCACACACACAAAACTTTAAACACAGACAGGGACACACACACGCACACCCTCAGACACACACACGCACACTTTTTGGAAAAGTATAACAGGAAAACGAAAATTGACGGGAGTCATCTTCGTTTTCAGAGATCTCATGGGTTCATCTTAAGATAGATGGACGAGAAGGAGCGAGAGAGAGACAGGGTTCGCAAGGGAAAACAATTTGGAGAAATATACGCCTCCGTTTCTGTGCAGTTTGTAGACAGTAATGCGATGTTTTACGGCATGCTGTCTGAGTCTGTTTCCTCTCCCTTTATTTAATTTGGGCTTATAGTTTCTTCGCTATATCTTTGCTATAGTTTACTTTGAAAAGACACTCGCCATTAAATACCACGTCACTCGTGTGTGTTTATCTGTCTGTGTGTTGCTTGTCTTGGCCATAAAGTTGAAGTTGTAAAGGTTAAATGCACATTTGGCCACTAAAATATGCAGACAGTCCTTTTCTCTGTGTGCAAGTGTGTGTGCATGTTTGTGTGTGTGTGTGTCCTAACCAGTGATGGTCAAGGTTTTCCTTCGTCTGGCAGGTGGTGGGTGGCTGGACACCCATCTGTTCTTATTCCTCCCCCCTACACACACACACACACACACACACACACACACAGGTTAGGTCTGTTTTTGTGAGAGGAAGGTGTCACGGGTCAGCGGGACAGGCCTGGCCAGCTTTTTTCATTGGTCGACCCCTACTTCCTACTTCCTAGATGACCCAGCGCCATCTGGGGAAGTGGTTGAGAAGAAGAAGCCTCTTGAGTGGTTTTTAGCGGGGTTTCCCACAGGTTACCCCTCGGAGGCCTGTCACTCCAATGAGTCGTAGAGCCGCTGCTAATGATCAAACCAGCCTGGTCACGAACATTTTCACCCTCAGGCCACTCAACCTGTCGGTGGAATCTTAAGGAAAGTATCTATGTAGATGATATGAAAATTTACCAAGAAACATAGCAACAAATTAAAAAAGTAAACCAATATACAAAGGAGTTTAAAAAACGGATAAGAGAGAAAACAAAAAGTCTTTGAGCGAAGGAGCTGAGAAAATGAGACACTAGGAGAGGATGACAAGATAGAAATGAGGGAAACAGAAGAGGACATAAAGAGGAGAGGAGGAAGAATGGGAGAGGGAATGACTTGAAGGAAGGAAGATTAAAAAAGAGGAGGGAATGTAAGAACAAGACAGAAATGAGAGAGGAGGTGATGAAAAGATAAGAGGAAATTAAGAGGGAAAGGACATGATGCGGAGAGACAACAGAATGTATAAGGAGATAAGGTTGGGGAAAAAAGATCAGCAAGGAGAAGAGAGAAGGAGACAGGAAGCTTATTTACAAGTCACCCCTTTTTAGGTCATCAATGTCAAATTTCCCTCTTTGCTACCTTCCTTCCCACTCCCTTCTCTGCTACATTTCTCCCCCCGTCTTCTCTTTTCCTTTGCCCCCGCACCTTCTGCCTTTACACTCCTCTACCTCCTTCCTCTCCCAGTCTCTCCTGTTTATGAAGGTAAATTTATAGGTCTACCAGGAGCTGTTAGCTGGAGGTGGCCTCCGCTGCTCAAACCACAACAAGGCTTCGCCCTCCACATGGAACAGAAAGAGCATAGTGGGCATACTGGGCTATTTCCACTGTCACACATTACACACGATAGCACACTCACACCTCCCATTATCTGCTAATGAGCATCCCTCTTTTCTTCCTGCTTCCTTTCCTAAGGCCGTCCTCTCACCATCATGTTCCTCACAAGTTGTTCACGGTTTTGTTTTTTTTCTTCTTCTTCTACTTCTTCTTTTTTTTTCTAGCCTTACATTGCTCCATCTAGCATTTTTTATAGGTCTACAAGGAGCAGTTATCCAGTGGTGGGCTCCACTTTTTAACCAGCACATGTCGTACTGTTTTTCACACACTGCTGTTATAAGTCAGCTCACTCACTACATAGTTATATCATTTACGTAGTGTCTCGTCCCTGCCAGCCATTTGTCTTATTTTATGCTGTACTGAAAAAGAAGCAACAAAAAAACCCTCGCTGCTTTTTAAAAAAATATGTTGCCTCAGATTAGAACTGATCGCACATCAACAAAGTTTAAAGCTTTTAAAGAAAGAAGGGAAGCTGAGGATGAAGTTAGTACCATCTCACCTTATAGATCTTGGGAACAACACAAAAGCAGAATTATCCTCACATCCTTCAATCATGAGGGATTTTTAAAAAAGCCAAATGATCTGTTTGTCAGTAAAAAGGAAATGTAACGTTCACCACAAACCCATTTGCCTCTTTTGTAAAGTTGACGCATGTTTTGTTCTTTTCTTTGCAAAGTTAACTTTCTCTTCTTTTTTGTCTCCACCCCTTTTTCTCTGGTGACTTGTCCTGTTGTGTGTATCACCTTCGCCTTTGCCTTCTTCAATTCTTTTGCCTCAGGTAAGTTAATTTTTCCTCTTTCACACATTCAGACAAAACATAAACACATGCCTAATGTGAGTTCATGGCAGCGAGAGAAATGTGAAGTGACGGACAGGATGGGGTTAGTGTAAGGGGGTGGGGAGGATTGGGGATTCCAGACTTTAATGAAGTCACCACGAGGAACGGCCTCAACTTGTGTGGTTCGCTCTTAAAACTGCCCCGGTCCCCTCAGCAGCACAAGGTTACAGAGCATCAGTCAGCCACTGCTGAATGGCAAATTAGCTAGCCTCACACTCACCTTCTAATGATAGCTCTTACTATGCATACACACACACATACACAAATTCTTCTCACATGTGAGGCTCATGTGTTTTATCCCCAGTGTCTTAACACAAGCGCCTCAGTAATTCCAATTACTGGATCACAAACATCAGACAGCTATGACCAGTAATATGCTAATCAAACAAACAGTTTCATGATTCCTCTGCACAATTCTCCTGTCTTTAACTTTGTGACTCTTTTTGTTCCTCTCAATTATTTTGCTCACATTCTCTCTCTCTTTCTCTCTCTCACACGCACACATAAACACACACACACACGTAGTCACACACAGTGGTTGTAATTCCTTGGGGTAGTCGTGTCAGAGGTTTTTACAGATCACTTGTCATCTGGTGGGACCAAGGTGACATTTCCTCTTACGACCCTAAACGTGAAACGCACCGCGTGTCTTTGTGCGTGTGTGAGTGTCTGTGGGGGGGGTGTGCGTGTGTGTCACTCTTTAGATAATGAGGGGTCTATATGCAGGGTGGCAGCATATTAAATATGTAACAGCAGGTTGAAAATGTTGGACAGAGGTGGCTTGTCACAGTCACACACACAAATAGACACGCTTCCTCCCTTTCTTTCTCTATTTCCACCTCCCTCGGCTGTTTTGTCTTCCTTCGGGGCAGACAGACAGGTGTTTGGCTGGCTCTGCAGAGTAATTAGTCTTGCAGACATTTGACACTCAAACTTACAGACGTGTGATTTTGTGAAGAAGGAAAACTCAGTGACTACTTGTGTGTGCGCTGTTGGTCAGCAGAGTGCAGAACAAACACACACACTCTAACCCTCATTTCCACTGGCTTCTAAGGGTTTCCTTCTTAACTACAACTCTAAAAATTTGGGGGTATTTATTCTGTTAGACTTCAGATTTCCCTCAGCTATGGAGAATTTGTCCCACGGGCCCTCAGTCGGTCTTACTCGAATATCACCAGCGTGTCGGTGTTTAAACTTCTTTGGCTGAAGAGATTTTGAACTCTTAGCATGGATGAAAATGTTAATTCCCAGTGTTTTTATGCAAACCTAGCTGGACTGTTGTTAGGTTGCTAGGATGTTTTCCCAGCTATTCCACAGCTGTGGCCATGCAGTACAAACACACAGCTGCAAACACATAAACACACACACGCACTATTTGGCTGTTTGTACCATTCAATAGGGGTTTCCACCCTCTGTTATCCTCTAAAGATGCCCCTCATAAAGACCCCAATCTATCTCTCTTTTGTTTTTGTCTTTCTTTGCTTCTCTTTCTCTCTTCTTCCACCTTTCCCTCTCTCTCCATCTCTTTCCCCTGCCTCCAGCCTTTTATCACCTCTGTCTTTAGCCTCTCATTTTCTCTTTACCTCTGCCAAGATTGATTTCCTTTCTCACTATTTCAAGCAGCCTTCTGCCGTGCTCTCCAATATAGTCAGTATAGCTTACTAATATGGACACACAGCACACACATGCACACAGGCACGCGCACTTTTGAGAGTCACAGTAATGGGATTAGAAGGGTCTGCTGAAATATTGAAGAGTCCTGATGCAAATAATGAATAGGCTGGCAATGTATCTGGATAAGTGTATGAGTGTGCTTTAAGGGGGTAGTGCAAGTGCTTGGCTGCACTCTTGAGTGTGTGAGAGTGTGTGTGAGAGTGTGTGTGTTATTTTCAGAATGTAATGTATAGTGGGTTCATTATGCAGTTAGTACAGCCTGGAGGTGCAAAGAAGTTTGAAAGCTCAAGCGCACAAAGCAGCACATAGACACACAAGGTTGTAATACCTCTATTTATCACCCAGCACTCTTCTCTGCACACCCTACAGTGACGCACCACATACATCTGTCTTACATCAAGAGAATGGGAGGAATACTTTTGTGATCTGTGTGCTGTGCATCTTCATGCATGTGAGCAAAGTATGTGAGCAAATGTGACAATGGTTGCTCTGTGTGTGTGTGTGTGTGTGTGTGTGTGTGTGTGTGTGTGTGTGTGTGTGTGTGTGTGTATCCTACCAGTGTCTAAGGTTGCTGGCTGAGTGGAGGAGAAAATTAGACCTGATATGATAGTCATGCTTCACACTGTCAGTGTGTGTCTGTGTGTGAGTGTGTGATGACGGTCACTGGAGCCAGTAGCACACAAAGACAGCAGAATATCAACAAGGTTTCATGTGAAGCAGACTGACTGTGCACAGATATAAGAAAGCAATTGAGATAGCGAGAACTGTTGAGTTTCGCTGTTTGCTGATATCCAGCCAATGCCAGCAATTTTTTTTTACCAGCATCTCTAAAGCTTGATAGTTAGCACTTCTCAGTAATCAAAAATAAAATCAATGTTTAAGTAATGAAAGATTGGTGTTGGAGTATCTTCTTGGCTAGGAGTAGTGACCTTGGCATAAGACAACTAGCAGAGACTCAAACAAGTGACTGAACCCACTCAATAAAATGAGCTACATCTTTAATAATCAATATATAAAAATTGTAGAGCAGCAGACAGTACAGTCAGGCTATCTTCCATTCAATCCGATTAAATTTTCTGAGTTAGCGTTCAAGCAATAAGTAAATGCATACATACATAACCTAAGGACATTTGAAAATGCAGAAAGTCCAGTTTTTATTGAGTGCCGGTCATAATCAGATAGATTTGACAGATTCTCGTATGAACATCAAATAAACCAAAGACAAAATTCCTTGCAGGAGTTGCTATCGCATCCTTTGCCTTACCCCTAAGTTCTTACGCTTTATAGCACTGGTGTGGTTTAATAAGTCTCAGTCCCAGGCTGACTCTAAATTTACTCACTTTCAGCTTCAGGATGATGAAGCTGCAAAAGCTTTTGTCTAGTCCATTGCCATTTCTCTCTCTCTGCTTAGATTAGACTGTTGGAAGAAGCTAGAGACACAATCCAGAGCTGGTATAATGACCTGCTGGCTGTTATCAACTCACTCTTATGTTAAATGAGACAAGAGAATGGATCTGAGCAGTCAGTGGTTAGCCGAACGGCCACAACATCTAAGCAGCACAGACAACATTGTGATTGATTCTCCGGTTAGAGGATGGAGAGGCGAAGAGTGGAGGTTAGAGATAAAGGAAGAGGCACCAGGTAAATGAAAGCGGTGGAAGTGCATGAAACCACATACTTGAAGTTGCCTTCTAGTATGGAAAATAGAACACAGATCGTCGGCACGATAAACAAGACAACGTTTCGAAGCCAAGCGCAGACGTCTTTTTAAAAATCACTACTTCTGACAAAGCATATGAGCTCTGAGGTGGCCTGGCATGAAGACAGCGTATGCAGTTCATCTGGGGAGTGTTTGGAGTGTTATCAACATATGAATCCACAAAGAGAAGTGGATTATGCATCAGAGGTTTGAAACATCGCTGATGTGTTTGTTATACTTGAACGGTTTCAGTGGCATATCCCTTTAACTGTTGAGCTGATTCTGGTATGACAGTTCCGTGTCTTTAGACGAGCTTTCTTATTATTTTTGAGCAGTTTGTAGTCAGCTGCCGCTCAGTAAATGTTATCCCAGTAATTAATTCATTCAGATTCACTCGTGACCGTACCCTACTGGATAGGAGGTCATGACTGACAGGTGTCTGAGCCAATAGCATACAGGTGTAAATCCCTCCCTTAGGAATAGAGCAGTCCTAATCAAGCCCTTGTAATACACTAGTTCTCGTTAGCTCCCAGGGGCTAATTAGCATTCTAATTACTGATTGCAAATGAGAGCTACGCTGATTGTGTTCCGCCTGTGAGTGGAGAGGCTCGAGAGAGATACACAAACACACACACACGCATATGCATCTCACACACATACGCTCCGCCATACTCTTATACACACTGAGTGATCGTCGTTAAGAAGCTTATCATGCTCTTGTTCCTCTGTGCTTTTCCAGTCCCCTCTCATCTACGGTGTCTCATTACGATCATAATGCAGTACATATACACACACACAAGTCCGAACACACGCATTTACATAAACGTGGAAACACACCTACACACACCTGCAGCGATGAACATTAAAGCTGGTAATAAAGAAACAAACATAAAACATTATATACTGCCAAAGTGTTGCTGTTGTTCCTACCAATTAACAGAGCACTGATTTACTGCTCGGGGGGAGAAAACACACGCATACACGCAAACCAAAGACGCATCACACACTCACAAATACACACACATTAGTGTATATGCATGTGAAAATCGCATTTGGTAGGATGGAAGAGTATAAAGTGGACTGAAGGGGCACAGATAATGACAGACTAATACCTTATTACAGCACAGCATACAATATACCGGCGTAGGTTTGTACATTTTTGTGTGGTTTTTGAGCAAGTGAGGGAGGGAGAGAGTGAGGAGGAGTCGATAAGAGCAGCCTCACCAACAGCAAATCATCATGTTATGCTGCTCAGTTAGGTGCTTTAACAAGGCATCTATGCTGCACTTCAGTCCAGTGTCTGTGTGAGAGTGTGTGAGTGCATTTGAGTGTGAATGAATGAGTGACTTTTGCGGTGTGTTTTGATTGTTGCAGACAATTGCAACACTTGTTTTTCTCCTTTTCCCGTCACCCCCTCATCCCGACTGATTTATTTCTAGAGGAACGTAACCTTACACTTTTATTCAAATTTGGCCTCCTTGCACCCTTACCTACAAGTCTTTAAGTTTAGTTTTTTTGTTTGTTTGTTTTTCAAGTCATATGATTTAATTTTTGTTATTTTTTATTTTGATTTTGACTGTTTGTGGATTTGTGATGTGGATTACAGCATTTGTGTGGCCAAGACCATGACTGCTTTACCCATTAATCAGAAGACAAACAGCATTTGTCTTTATGGTAGTTGATAAAATGTGGTACACATCAACATTTGTGGTATTTTTTCAGGATAATCTAAATTGAGTGTACATGGCTGAGGATATGCAGCTGACAGCACTATGCTGTAAATGTAAAATTTTATACAGTATAATATTTTTACTATAAGAACGGATATTGGATATGGATGATAATGGATATTTCTTTTTGAGAGTGTTTCTGTTTTAGAAAAGTTAATAGCATTATTGTTTATTATTAAAACATTTTTTATTGTAATGTTGTGATTTGATGATTATTTTCTACATATTTTGTCATCCAGTTATGCGCTGCTGCAAAAATACCATTTCATATGAATCATTTAAAAGCTAATGAACCACACACACACACACACACACACACACACACACACACACTGTTACCTGGGGTATTGTCTCGACTTAGATTGTTCTGACCATATTCTGTGCAAAATTGGTGGAAAAGAAGCAACAGTGAAATTGGAGACTCTCGCTCACTCTCTCTGCCAGTGTGTGTGATGTGATTGATGCTCGGCAACCGGTGTTTACTCTTGTTGGCCAATTGAAAACCCAGCGTGGCAGGCTGGGAAAGCACAATGGGGAGAGGAGCTAAAGTGGCGGTGTGAGGTGCCGAACACTGACACCGAGACAAATAGATAGAAAGCTGTTAGAGTGGAGGGGACATGGTGGGTGGGAGGGAGGGAGGACAAGGCACAGACTCCACTGAAAGGGAACATTAGATTTGATTTCAGCAACAGAGAGGAGTATAAAAAGAGAAAAGGAAGAAGGGAAGGGGAAGAAATGATAAAGGAAAGGCAAGAAGAAACGGAAGATATGCCAATGAAAGCTAGTGAACAATAGCTAATAAAGATACCCAAGACACGCAAAGGCATAATTTGAGTGATTGATGGACAAAGGCAGATGGTTTAAGTAACAGAGAGATGGCACATTAACGAGTGTGAGAAAGAGAGAGGCAGACTGAGAGAGAGAGAGAGAGAGAGAGAGAGAGATGGAGGAAGAAGGAGAGTGAAGAGAATGGGAGGGATGGAGGAATGGGGATAGTGGACATCACTGTCAGCAGGCCTTTAAATGAAAGGCGACAGTGTGTGTTGGGGAGAAGATTGGAAGGCATTAAGGCCTGGCATGTCCTGTGACACTCTGAGAGGCAGAGAGACCCAGAGCGCGAAAAGGGAGAGATGGGCCAATTGAATTCTTCTACCAAGTGCCCACTTGTCTATGTTAAATCTCTCATTGCATGAGTGTGTGCATGCATTCCTGTAGTGTGTGTGTGTGTGATCCCGAAAGGTGAAGTGATTTAGTGAGAACAGAGGCGAAGGAGGCTCTATAACAGCCATGCTGCCCTCGCCTTTGTTCACGACCAAAGCCATGAGCCTAGCTTATCGGCTGCACAGATTACTGATGTATCAATGGTACCTCCTGTATGTGTGTGCGTCGGGTCTGTGTGTGTGTATAAATGAGAAGGGGACAAAACAAGAGATCAAAATACGAACGTTAGACCAAGGACGTCTAGAGAGTGTAAAGCATCAATACTTTGTAAATTTTGACGACTTCCAATAGATTTATGACACAATCCTTTATCTTTTTGTGGGTGAGGGAACATAAAAGACCCTGAAAAATCAGAGAAAACAAAAGGTTTGTTGTCCTTTAACGTTGCCTGTAATAATGAAGTTTTTTGTACAGTAGGGGCACACTTGCTGTTCTCCCTATGCATTGATTTGAGAGAGCAACTCTGGAAGTCCTTTCACCAGTGAGGTCTATAATGTTTAATGAGGTCAAAACAACATACTGATGGAAAAACCGCTGAAACGAACACCCCTGCTTCTTTCTTTTCTCCACTTCTTTTTTTTTTTTTTTGCGTAAAAGATTTCTCACAATTTCTTTTTTTCCTTCCCAGTGCGCAGACCTGTCTATCGAGGAATATAGACAACTATTTGACACATATAATCAAGCCATCAACATGTACACATTACCCAAGACCAGCCCTCCTTAAAGCACTCAGCTCTGACGGGCTTGGAGATGCTTATTTCCTTGTTTGACCACAATGAAACCACCTTTAAATGTGTGTATGGGATGGGGGAGTTGCACGACAAAGAGAGAGAGAGAGCGAGAGAGAAAGGGGGGAAGATTAGGAGGGAAAGGGGGCTGTTTCAGAGTGTGTGTTTCTTAATAGAAGGTGGTTAGAGGTTTCACCCTGCACCCATTTTAATGTGCTCCACAATTACAGCTGTCATAGCTTGAAGATAATGTCTCAGGCTGTTTTTTTTTCTCTTTTTACACACACACACACACACACACACACACACACACACACACACACACACACACACACACACCAAAGCGGTTAAAATATGGCAGACAAGGAGCAGGCTCTTGCTCATAAAAAAAAAAAAAAATCTCAACAACCCCTATGTTCCATGTGTGTGTGTATGCACTAAAGATGCAACATGGCTGTGTGGTCCATGCCTCTTGCGTATGAATTATCACAGTGTGACATTGTGCAGATACGAGCCCACAAACATATGTGTGTTTGCGCGTGCTTTTGTGCGACAATATTTGCTTTGTTGAACGAGCCCCTTGGTGAGAGTCAGGGTGTGGGTAGCATTCCGCAGCAGAGCTTTTCTAGTCACATTAAAACACTGGCTCACACTTTAAGAGCTGCTCTAAAGCCTCTTTTACATCAACAGCAGGTACACAGGAAGAAAATATGAAAGGCTTGCATGCATCATAATTCAAAGAATGTAAAGAATACTGATCATAGTTATGCTCTGACTTTGCAACAACTGAAAGATTTGAGTCAAAGTTAAGCAAGAGTCATAACATTCAGGAAGTTAAATTCAGACCTCACTGATAGATTATTATGTCACAAAACAGCTGAAAGACTGAAATCAATCTATATAAATATATATAGGTATTAAAATGTAAGGTCACTGTGTACTTCATGGACTCACAAAAATAAGTTCTGTTGTCGTTAGGCAAGAACAGTCAATAAAGGTGACTTAAGATAATTGCATGCATCAGTCGTGTCATTATATACTCTGCAAATACACTGTCAAAGGTATTTGTAGGGTTTGAAATTAAAATGCCTTGCGCAGTAGTCTACATGGACAGTGGTTAACAAGCTGCTCTCAACTTGGAAACAGCAGTTAAAAACAGACTTATTATAAGGTCTTTTTAAAAAAATCTGCTCTGGAGCTTTTAATGGTGTATAACGCACAGAGTTTGGTTGTGTCAGCATTGAACCAAATTACTTTTCAAGCAATTCCACTGTTGCAGGCAATTGTCCAAAGCGGCCATAAAATCACGAAGGGTTTGTTAAAGTCTCCGTCTTTTGGTGTGAGGTGGTCGTAAAACTTTAGTCAGAGCTGTCTTAAGTCAGTCTTTTTCTCACATTAATGTTCAAATAAAATCAAACATGATTAAAATGATTATACGGTCTTTTGTCTTTGGCCCGTGAAAACTGCAAAGTTCAATCGCATGATTGCTGGCAACACCTACGCGCTCTGTCCACTCTCCCAGCCAGCATGGTCTCCATATTCTGTAGATCTTTTTTTCTCTTTTGGGCCTTTATTTTTTTGCAGAACAAACCGTTCGACACACAAAGCTTTCATTTTGTAGTTTAACAGTTCTTATTCTCGTAAATTTCCATCTACAACACGGGGGCAGGGATAGCTCAGTAGGTAGAGTGGTGGCCCTATGATCGGAAGGTCGGGGGTTCAACTCTACTGAACGGCTACCCTGAGGTACCCCTACACACTGCTCCCCGGGCGCTGCATTGGTGGCTGCCCACTGGGTGAATGGGTTAAATGCAGAGGAACTATTTCCCTATGGGGACTAACACATACACATTATTATACATTATTATGTCCTTTGCAATACCTTGACTATAAATAAAAAGTCTGACTAAGACACATCGTCTTCATACATGTGAGAGGATTTCAGACTTCAGTCTTTAATAAGACTTCTTCTAGTATATGGTAGGCATTACTGTAGTTGCCAGGGAACTGTCAGTGTTCAGATTTCAATTATTGTCTGAGCTGTTAACTTCTTATGAACTACATTAAAATTCAATATCATAAAATACTCTAGCTCTGAGATTTATAGCATGATAAAAAAAAAAAGAACAAAATCTTTGACAATTGTGACACTGAGTATCTGTGTGGGTCTGTTGACCTTTTTTTCTTTTTCTTTCTGTCTTCCTTCCTTCCTTCCTTTCTGGCTTCCTTCCTCCCTTTCGCTGCTTCTTCACAAGCTTGAGATGAATATGACTGCTAAATGGTGTGTTGTATTGACTTCACCCCTTCGATATCTGACCTTGCTGTCATAAGCAAGGTAACCCCAGGCTTTGAGTGCTTTTGGTATCTCCTCTCTCTCTTGCTTTCTTTCTTTCTGCCTCTGCCTCAGTCTGCCTCTCTTTACTCCATCTTTGAGTGCTCCATAGATTGGTAACATGACCTCTAATTCTCCAAAGACGAATATGTGCGCGTGGATAAAAGTGAGAAAGAAGAAAGGAAGAAAAAAATGTCTGAAGAAGAATCGACTGTGGTGTTTTAATGTCATCCATTTAAGGCAGTGACAGGAGATTACACCACATGGTGCACGCACACAAACACACACATGCAGAAGCACTCATACACACATTTGGCTTTGGGGTGTGTGAAATCAAATCTCTCCAAATCTCTATTCTGGCGTCACGGAGGTGAAGATGCAAACACAGATGATCACTGCTCGAGCACATACACTCGCGCACATTACATGCATGCACGCTTACACAGATGCAAACACGTGCATTTGACATACACACACATGCAGATGCACACACAGAGGGGTAACCCTGGTAGATTTATCAGTGGAGGTCTGCAGCACAGTGGCTGCCTTTCTCATTTCATAGGCCACCGGGGCAGAACAGGCATGGGCTTGTTCAAATCCAACCCAGCAAGACCACCTCATACATACACACACACAGAGACATGCACGCACGCTCGCAGGCGCAGACACACTCGCAGATGTGTATGCGCTTTCTCTTTAGCGGCTTAACAGATGCCAACCAGAGTCGGTGGAGAGGAAAGGAGGGAGGGATAGAAAAGGCGAGACTGAGACAAGCTGGTGGAGGAAGGAAGGTAAAAAAAAAGAGAGATATTGAGTAGTTCTGAAGAGACAAAGAGAGGATGATGATCGACACTAACCAAAAGATGCAGAGAGAGAGAGAGAGAGTCATGCAGGTTCCTCAGCACAAATACAGAGATATCATGTACATGGACAGCTGGATGAGTGGTTTCTTCTGCCATTGTTGAAGCACGCACACACACACAGACACAAATGCGAGCAAACATGGGAAATAGAGGGAAGGACAACTGCACTGTGTCTGAGAGCTTGTGTGTGTACGTCCTATGTGTGTTTGCACATTCTCAATGGAGAAAATCTGTGTTTTCAGAGTGCAGTGCTGTAAGACCAAAATTTAATTGGATTCTTTGGAAATGATGCAGGCTTATTGGTGTAATGGCTTGCTCATGGTGCGGTTGGAGTGAGCCCCTGTAACAATACCTAGTGCCTCGTTAGCTTGGCAAGTGACACACACACACACACACACACACACACACACACACACACACAAACATATGCTAAAGAGAGTGTGTAACAAGCAAGCAAGTCCATGGGTGGGTTTGAAGCTTTGATGAAGGGACCCTGTAAGTTGAAAATGGCTAGTGTCTGCAACGAGAGCTCGGTAGGAGGACAAATGAGGACGCCATAGAAGCACACGTGTGTGTACACAACATACACATTGTATCATTTAAAGCATGTGACGCTTCCTCAGATCAGATATTTTACATTTTACAAATGGTTTGTAATAAGTTAAAATGCTCGGTTAAATAAAGTACAGTCATGCCTTTTAGCAAACACTACTAAAGTCCCACAAAGAATGTAGCCTTTGGATGATCGTCTGTCTTCGTTTCCATGGTATCACAACTGACTGGGCTTCTGGAAATGACGAAAGGCCCGACTTGCTTGTTTGTCTCTCTCACTCTCTTTCCACCTTTTCCCTTCGCTCTGTTCTCGTCATAGAAAGATCAAAGCGTTTTGTCTTACACACTGCGATTTCAGATGAGCGGTGACACCTTGCCTGGCACGCATTCTTCTTCACTCAACCTCGGTGGCTCTAAAAAAAAAAGAAGAAAAAAAAGCAGGCCAATGTAAGCCCTACAAGAAGGTATGAGAGGACAGAAGGTTAAGGTGTTCTTTGATCTGACCAGTTTCCGCTGAGGAAAAATAAAGAGGCAGCCAGGGAAAAATATACAAGGCCCCGGGTGGAGCCTGAGCTTCACCCGGGGGAGGCGACCCAGCGGATGAGCTCTGTGTTAGGCTTGAGCGCTGCCTGGCGGGCCCAGCTCTGCTTGTGTTATTCTAACATGGTTAGCACATGGGCTAAACTCCCCAGTCATTTATTTAACACAGTGACTCCCCGCAATGCTCCCAGATGCCACAAGGCTAAAGGGAGCTACAAACACCTCATGTGAGGCCAACTCTACAGGGCAGCTCCTTTTTTCTCATAACTGCTTGTAGGTTCTTCCAGCGGGAGGATAAAGGCGCATGGCTGTGCAATTAGTGCACTCCTCTGAGTCCTCTACTGCAGTACTGTGACCTGATTAACATTTTAGAGGTCCAACTGCAAAAATTGTCGGAGCCTCAGAATCATCTACAAAGCCTGTGAGGCCAGTGCCTCAAACCTGCATTGTTTCTAAAGGCCTCTTGTTTGCAAAAAGAAGTTCGATTGTATAGAAAAGCATGAGAAAATGACCTCACTGATGACTTAAATTATGACTGCAGTAAACACTCTCTGGAGAAGGTTATGGTCTTAGTTGCTAGCTTCAAGTCAAGTTCTGAAATCTATGGAATTTAACAAGTCCATCACATATGAACATACAGTGTCCTCTTTTCTCAGTTATATTCGTTCTTCCTTTCCTTCTTTCAGATAGCCAAAATTCAAAATGTCAGGGAGTTTATAAACCACTCTGGGCAGGACTGAAAGGCCCAATAATTAGTGAATAACATAGTGAATCTGGAAGCCTTGTCCACTTTTTTTGTCTGTTGAATTAATGTCTGTTTGTTCTGCAGCATGAGCTACTAAAATAATGATTCAGCCAACAGTGCAAAATCCAAATATATTCTCTTTTTTTTTTTTTTAGAAAACAAAGAATTGCAGCCAGTCTTCATTCATAAGAAGATGAGGATGTTTGTTTATTTTTTGAGAATAAATAACTGTTTCAGCCAATCAAGTAAAGCCAAAAAGAAACACAGCAAATGAGTGCTTTATATCATACTTGATTAATGCTTTCTTGCACATGCAGTCATTCACACACACACACACACACACACACACACACACACACACACACACACACATACCAATACACAGGAACAAAAACAGTCATTGGATCGGATGCCAGTTGGACGCTCACAGTTTTAGCCTTGTGATATTTGGCAACCTTGTTCCACAAAGAGACAGTACACACAGTCCCCTGTGGGCAGCTTGCTATACCACAGAGTATATTTGTGTGTATGAGCGTGTGTAAGTGTGTGTTTACCTAGCGAGCACCAGCAGCTGTGTCAGTAATAGCTCTCTAAGCTGCGGGCTAATGGCAGAACTCAGAGAACGGGACTCTAACATGGATAGATGTTTAACCCCGTTTAGCCCTGATCTGGAGACCACTGGGCAAACACAATGCACACACACACACACACACACACACACACACACACACACACACACACACACACACACACACGCACACACACACACACACACGCCCAGTTTTAGCCCTTCTTTTTTGCTGGCTTTAGTGATGTGTGCATAAAGGAGACACAGAGGGAGAGACATATAGAAGTAAATGGGGGGTACAACATCTTTCACCCTATATATCAATCCTGCCTCTTCTCCCTGCTCCCGTGGCAACAAGACCCCACACACAACAACCAAACCCCAAATCATCAGCCCTCCCACCACCACATGCACACACACATTCACACAAGAGCAAACACACACTGTCCTTTGGAGAGCAGGAGGGGGCAGGTGGTCACATTGGTAGAGTATTGGGGGTTGTTAGCGTTTAGGGTTTGTGGTTCTGTGTGTGTGTGTGTGTGTCTGCATCACAGCTTGGTCATTGCTCAGCCAGCAGTCTATTGTCCAGTCCCATGAAGTGACTGTGAGGTCTAATTAGCAAGTTAACAAGTTAAGAGGTGGAGTCTGTCAAATGCTTGGCTCTTTCACCCTGAGGGTCAGCCAACCTCAGCTGAGCATGTATATGTACATGTATACGTTTGCATATATGTATGTGTGTATCTTGGACAGCATGTTCTAGAGACTGTCATCAGCTCTAGAATAACTTTTTACTGAGAAGCCAGTAGTGTAATAATCAGTGTGATGACATGTTGGATCTATCTGGGCATCTTTACCAGCTTTGCTGAGACTCATTTATACCTAAAAAAAAAAAAAAAGAGCAAAGTTTAAATTCCCATCTCCATCCTAAACTCCCTCCCTACATTCACTTGATTTTCTTATTTGCAGCCTAGATGCCCACAGTTTAATGTACTGCATAGAAGCTGAAAACAGTGTAATAAAGGTAATTATCACAGTGTAAGCTTTTAAACTATTATTTTCTTTAATGCATTCTCTTCTAACCACTCTCTGCACTATATCACACCTGTACCATACTTTCCATCCATTCCACATGAATAGGTGATCCATCTTTTCCCTCTTCTCTTCATCGTGCTCTCTCTTTCTCTATCTTATGCACTCTCTGTCTTTCTCCCTGTTAATCTGTCTGTCTCTATATCACTCCCTCAATGAACTGAAGCTCTCTACCTCCCACAAAGGCAGCACCATATTTCTCTTCTTAAACGTTGGAGGCACTGCACATTGTCTGCTGTTCTGTGGGACTTGCCTACAATAGGATTGGATGGCTCTGTGTGTGTGTGTTTGAGTATATGTGTGCATGGGGTCCCCCCAACCTCCCTTTAAGAAGACAAAGACCCCAATTTGTCACCTCATGTCCAGCTGTTGACCGGGTTGGTTCAGTTTGTATGGATGTGTGTGTTCATATGTGCAAGTGTGTATGTGTGAAAATGGGGTGAAGAAAAACGGGGAGTAGGCGGGGGGAGGAGGGGACTCTTTCTGCCCCAGTACAGCCTTTGAGGGGGGGTAGAAGGTTAGTAAGTAAAAAGAGGGTAAAAGACTTTCTGCCCCTTTTCTGTGGGAATGTTTGTGTAAGAGGACAAAGCAGAGGGCACTCTGTGTGGCTGTGTGTGGGAGAGAGAAAGTGTTTCGGGGGGAGTGGAGGACTGAACGGCTCTCAGGAGTGGGAGGAGTTTAGGCATACAAAACACCCCCAGCCTTCTGCATCTTCTTAATTTATCCCACCTTTTATTTTAAAAAATGCCAGGACTTCTGTCCTTACACAGGAGTGTGAGATTTTCTGTGTGTTGTGCACTTCTGTCTAGGTGTATTATATTTACTTTTCCAGATTTCTTTTGTACAATATAGAGTGAATTTAATCTGAAAATGCACTGATCAGAGTGTCCTTGGTTTTGATTGTCTAACTAATTTGGATAAAGTGTTGTTTGTGTTTTGAGCGATGCCTCCTGTTCAACTGTGCCACATCCAATTTCCTTAAACACATAACGTGTAATAACTTCAAAGTTTCTTAAGCTCAAAGATTTAACACATGAGAGAACAATCAACTTAAGTTACTTTGAAATTTTTCATATATATGAGCTTGCTAATTAAACAGTTTTGAAAGGAACAGATTGCATTGATTGATACTGAACTCCGAGTTGCTCCAGATGCATTCATCAGAGCGTGAATATCAGATACAAAGCACTTAGATGCAGAAATAATTGTTTGTATGAATGTGCGCGAATGGGCGAATTAGGCATGTTGTATAAAGCACTTTGAGTACTCAAGTAGAAAAACACTATATAAGAACCAGTCCATTTACCAATAAGGGTACTATTACTAATTATGAACCGTCTGTCAATCTAGCAAGATGACCACAGGCTCAGCTTTAGTGAAAAATAACAGATATTCTTCTTAATGAACCAAACTCATTCCACTTTTACAGCTTCTGTATTTTGTATCATATCCATTCTACCAAAATAGATTGAGGCAGGTTATTTAAGCAAATTAACAGCCTTCAGTTATTCAGTACATGACAGTCCCTTTTGCTGCTTGCATATCCCATTATGCCCCAGGTCTTCCTACACCTTAGCGCCATGCTGCCTGAGGCCCTCTTCGTCCCCTGGCTGGGCCCTCTCATGTTGTGACTCCCGACAACTTCTCCAATTTGCTCTGCTGTGTGAAGGGGCAGGGAACACATTGATATCTTCCCACCTACGCACACACTCAGGAGCAATCTTCTCCCTGCACGTGCACAGACACATGCACAAGCATGCACACACAGCAAAGTCATCAATATCCTTACATTTATAAATGATCTGGCCCCGGGATAGAGTTTCAAACCTGTGGGGCCCTTCTGCCCCCTGCTTGTGACACACACACACACACACACACACACACACACACACACACACACACACACACACACACACACACACACTCAAAGAGTCACACTCTTCATTGGTCATTGATTGCCTTCTCAGATTTAACACAGCTCCATCCGTTGTTTGAGCAGCAGTGGGGACCTCTGTCTCTGCCCATGTTCATCCCTGTGTGTGTGTGTGTGTGTGTGTGTGTGTGTGTGTGTGTGTGTGTGTGTGTGTGTGTGTGTGTTTGCATTTGTATTTGTACAGTCACATCAGCAAATTTAGCTACCCAGTGAATCAAGGTCAAAGGAGTGGCACAAGATTACCCCATATGGAAAAGATATATATAAATCTTATAAAGTTTGTATCTGTCTTTTGTGAAAAGCATACAAGAGTGAAAACAGATATAAGATCCCCTGAAAAATTATATAAATGAAACTTGTTTTGGATACTTACTAAAACAATATATGAAAGTAATGAGAAAGTGGCCACTTTCATGTGTAAATCATATAAGCCTTATATGATTCACTATACGGCCCTGCAACAGACTGGCGACCTGTCCAGGGTTGTACCCTGCCTCTCGCCCTATGACAGCTGGGATAGGCTCCAGCGCCCCCCGCGACCCTGAAAAGGATAAGCGGAAGCGAATGGATGGATGGATGGATGATTCACTATACGAAGCAAGCCAAATCTGATACAAGTCTTTTATAAGTTTTTTCTATTTCTTTTCCATATGGGACCTCTCATGTTAGCCGCTTTGTCACGTGATTAACAGCATGAAAAAAATGAACGGAAAACAAGCAAAAGAGAGAGAGATAGTGGTTGGTGTATCTGTTTCAGTTTGTATGAGCCATCCACTGACTGATGTCAAACTTTCTATTTATAGTTTCAGATCATGTAGACACATAGATGTATTCTATGTTAGACTCTTGGAGCATTTATCTTAGTCCAATTCTCAGAGGGTTAAACTTTGCTTTCAAAGTTTTGCTTACTAACAGCAAAATACGTTTGGTTTTAAAATAAATTGTCACTGTCTTTAAATATTTAGCCATTGAAAATGTGATGTTACTGAATAAAATACTTTTTGGTGATCAAAATAAATACTTAGCATGCAGAATGCAAACTTACTGTAGATTACTGTAAATTATTACGCTGTAGACATTTTTTATATTCATAGATTATCAGTAAAGCAGGAATGCTAAAGTAAAGCTCTAAAATATAATGTAAAAGACATCAAAATGTAAATGTACTTGTGCTCACTGATACTCAAGAATAATGTCTAAAAGAATGCGTGCACTCAGTGCAGCCCACTCACAGTGAGATGAAGGGTGGAGGGGGTCTTGATATTTTTAACAGTAATTTGGATGTACTTATTGATTTCAACATGTTTTGCTTTTTTCATCAAACAGCAGTTTACCTCACTGAAATCACCAAATGTAACAAAACTGTTAACCATAAAATCCCTGCAAGCCTTTTTAAAATAAAGCCACATAGTGTTTGCCATTACCAGCCCATCTATACGCACTCGCTCTGCCTCCTCACACTCCGGTGTGCTGCGGCTCACTGTAGATTCCTTAAAACCCGATCCTGTCTAAATTTGCAGGCCTTTCCTCATTGATTTCCCCGGGTGAAAATAAGAGGATAGGAAAGCATGTTAGACGTCTCCGGAATCAGAGCCAATCCATTAGGAACGATCAATACACTGGCAGAGGAGAGAGAGGGGGAGAGAGAGAGAGAGAGAGGCGGAGAGAGGAAGACGTGAGTGTTGACAAAACCAAATAAATATAGACGCGCAAAGAGAGGAGAAATCAGATTAGTGTTGAGAGAATCTAAGCACAACACTTTTAACCCCTAACCTAACAATCTGTGTTTACACCACAGTAAGGAAAGAGGGGAGGCGGGAGGGAGGGAGACAGAGAAAGAGGAGCGCCGGGGAGGAGGGAGCTTGTGGTCGCGTGGACAGTACGTCTGTTCCCAACTTGAATTTAACAAGGCTTTTTTCTGTGTTGCTGGGTGGCATTAAAACTGTACACACACACACACACACACACACACACACACACACACACACACACACACACAGAGAGAGTCAGACAGAAAATGCACATAACTGTTGACATGCGTGCTATTCACATAATTACTGTGGTGGGGAATAATGTGACTTAGGATTTACGGTCATCTTGCGGTGCCATGAAGTAAGTCTTTTCATATAAAGATCATTACATGGTTTCAGAGAGGCTGAATGTGGGAATATAGGCCATATGTTGCTTAGTAATGATTCTAATATTGTCTCTCTTTCTCTGTTTTTTCCATGTGCCTTGTTCTCCCTCTGTTTGGCTTCTCCTCACAGGTAAGTCCCCCCACCCACCCACCACCTTTTGTTCTTTCACCAGTCCACAGAATTAAACAAAAACATCACATTGCACTCAAGCTTAAAGCTGGGCTCCAATCTTGATTTGTAATGTGCACATACTCAAAAGCGGAGCATGCAGAATGATTCTGACACCCTCTAAATGAACACATAGTCCTCACATATTTATCCCCTTAAAGTAAATTGAACACATGGACATTACATACAATGGCAGAATGTGGAGAAACTGATTTTTTTGGATTGCACCTATAAAGTCTATATGGTACACAGTGTGTCATGAGCGCACCCCACCCTCAAGGTTTCACCCCTTACACACACATCATCATGGCTGTAATCAGTATCAGTGATATCTTGGCATTTGCTAAACTGAACATACGGTCTTTGCATACAGCAACGTTGTATTAATGATGCCAGTGCAAGTGCAGAAATGGAGTGTGTGTGACTGAGGGACACAAAAAGGTACGCAGACAGTCCCTTTTTTTAATACTTCATTTTGAGGTCACAGAAACACACACACACAAACACACACACACACATGTGCGCGTGCATGCTCGGCTGCTACCCAGATGGAGGCACAACCTGGCAGAAAATAGCTGCCACTGATTAAATATTTAGCCATCATTGAAGTGTCACGTTTTTGGGTGTTTGCTCTGCTGCCGAAGCAGTGATGCTTTCCCCAAAGAGGAGTGATTTGGAAAAATTTGTACTGCCAATAACAGTAATGCACACAAGCCAAAAGATTGTTAGAATTAGATGATATCTTACGACTTTATGAAATTTCTTTTGTTTTTTTGTATTTTTGTCAGTCATTCCTAGTTATATTATGCTTGTACTTTTCAAGATTTACCTTTCACCTTTGCTTGATTCACATTTCAAATTCTTCCTCTCTTCCTCATAAATCCAGTGTTGAGGTTGTTACTGAAAAAAATAAATAAATAATGTATTACACGTTACTTGCTTACTTTTCATAAAAGTAATGCTGTACGTTACTCAGTTGCTCACTGGAGAAAGTAATTTGTTACACTACTTGTTACATTATTAGTCTGTAAATGGACTTGAAATGCACATAATGTTATATAATTATCAGTTACATAGACCAGATAGTCCCCAAGACCAACACAAATTCCCATCCCATTGAGGACACACATACAATCTTTTTTTGATTTGTATGTATGAGCACAAAGCAACACTGAAAACAAGCCCCAGATCAAAAATAAAGACATGGTCGCAGAGATTCTACTATAGAAACATCCACAGGTGGAAATAGAGGCTACACTTCTCCGCTGGAAGCCTGACTGCTTATCACTGCCTTTGTTGCCTTTGTAAGTTAAGGGTCCAGCTGCTGGGCTAGGGTTGCCATACACTCAGCTTTTGCATCACTCTGGGTGCTTGGCTAGCTTTGTGTTAACATGCTGTCTGTGCAGATGCTTGCCAAGACCAAAAGTTGTGTTAGCAGCAGCAGTTGTTCCTGTCCTGGACACAGTTTGTGTTTCACCATCGTACTCTAGTCCTTTAATGCAAAAGTGTCCACATCTCCACTCCTGAAAAAGCAGAAGTCCACGCCACTTTTTTCCTCCTTGCACACAAACTGAAATTAAAAGAAAAAAAGATTTGTTTGATGTTTTTTTTTCGTTATACCCAGCACTGTATATATCTTATACTGGACCTTGGTGCAGCCACCCCAGCTCCCATGTCCAAAAGGTTTGAACATAGTAGGGACATCCCCAATCTTTAAGACCGTATAGAGACAAAGGTTAAAAATAAGAGTTTAAAAAAGAAAAAGCTACAATCTTCCATTTGTTTTATGAGTTTTATAATTACAAAGAGTTACTATAATGCTCTTTTTATCTATATTTTCTTTGGCAAAGAAGAAATAAATGCCTCCATTGGAGGACATCGTTGACATGTCCTCCACTTATGTAGCCAAATACACTCACACCCACACACACTAATGTACACATATTCGAGCAGACAGACATGAACCCTTCTCTGTTTGACACACAGACACTGTCATTGTGGGGTAATCATTGGCCATTAGGATACATGGAGAAAGACAACAAAGCAAAGTGTCTTCATAGGCGAACTGGTTATTTTCTTTCGCTCAATAACCATAAAGGAAAGGATGGTATTCAGAGAGCAGGCACTGTTAAGGTCATATATGTAGTTAACATCCACTTGAGCTTCCGATGAAATTATGTTATGGCTTTGTTATCCTGTTATGGTAAAGAGGAGGATGGATTCAGAGAATCAGAGACATTCACAGAGAAAGTCTAGACAGAGAGACAGAAATGATACTCTTATTCCTCTCAGTGTTTTCCCTTGCCAGCAAGCGAGTCACAAACACCAACTGCCAGCTTGTGTTTGAATTGAAGTCCAAGTGCAATGAGGCATCTAATACAACTTAATAGGATATTCTGTATACGAACCATCTTTTGGAGCATATGGCTTAAAAAAAAGTCAGATTGAATACAAGACAATGTTTGAATACAAATCTATAGGTAACGACATCAGTATTTCACGTTGAAAACGGGAACCATCTATCAAAGTCAGGGTTGAGGAGAACGCCTCTTCACTCTTCAATATAAGTCTTTGATGGGAACAACATGGTAATGCATAACGATCGCTTGAATGTGATTATCTGCCGGAGGGGGTGGCCATCTATTTTCAGACTGTAGAGGGTTTGAGTGTTTTTAACAAAGTCAACCCAGACACTGGCACAAACCTCTACTGTTTTAGAAAGGGTCATTTTTATCCTCAGTATCAGCACCAGCATAGGCACATATGCTGAAAGCAACAGATGCTGGTTTTCAGCTAGTCACTCCCCTGGAAAGTGTGGCCATTCAGTTGTGCTGAAATACTCAGTGTTTGTTAGTTATGTGAATACAGTGGAACCCCGAGTTATGAAATTAATTTGTTCCAGAGCACCTTTTTCCATCGCCTTTTGAGTGAGGCGATGCTGGCTGAAGACGAAGTTCTTGGTGGAGGAGGAGTTGGCGGAGGATGAAGAAAGCATACGTATGCATTAGGGGTGCAATGATCCACAAAATTCACGGTTCGGTTCGGTTCAATACTTTGGTGTCACGGTTCGATATTTTTTCGATACAAAAAAATGTTCATGCTTTTTTAATTTGTCATTTATTAAAATTATAAATATATATTTTAACTCAAACGTACAGTTTTTAAATTTAATGTTGCTGAAACAACAAAGGGATAAAATAATAAATCTATCTGATCGAGAAATCACTCATCTTTGGAAAAGAGAGTTTATTACAGAGAAATGGCTCTTTCCAAAATAAAAGCTATACCATACGCTTCTTCTGGGCTATATTCTCAGCAGCATATTAAACATATCAGGTCCCCATAAGGAGAATCACGTGCTAACAGCTGTCTAAATGACTCGGGTAAAGTTTATAGCATGCGTGCTTGTTGTTTTTGTCTGCTTCCACTTGTCTTTGCACTAGGATGATGTCGGAGTAAATGTGCAGTCATATTCATTGTGTTCCCACTAGTGCTGTCAGCGTTAATCTGAAATGAGATGAAATCTCCGTTAACGAGCTACCGCGGATCGCCCCGTGCGTGGGGCTGGGCGGCGGCAACACGTTAACGAGCAAACTACGCTAACACACTAGTTCCCACCAGTGTTGCCAACTCCACAGTAAGGAAAATCGCTATTGGCTGTCCTAAAAATCGCTAGAAGTCGCTAAATGACGTCATCGCCTAATTTGCACAATTGGTCATGCTAATGTAATTGTAACCTACGCTGTTGGAGAGAGAAATAACATCATGGAAGAGAGATAAAGTCAGTAAAAAACGTCTTAAAAACGTATAAATCCATTTATAATTTATATCTTTTAGCAATTATTGTTTTTTAATGTCACAATTCCAACCCTGCTCCTTTATCCGGGCTTGGACCAGCAAAAGTGACCCGAAATAGGCACTCTGGTGGAGTTACTTTGTGTGTGTGTTTATAAGTATTTTAAAACCTTGTGGTCCACAAAACAACATAACAGTAAAAGAACTGACTGCGTTACAGTCAGTGCGGGAGCAGCGGCTTCGTTCATGCGCGATTCATTTGCAGTTTGGACGCATAGGTTTGAACGTCTCCTGCCCTGATAGCAGCTGGGGGAGGACTATCCTCTGCCTGTGAGCGCTTTGGCATGGGCGAGGTGCCCATGGCAGCACCCGCTGCTTATTGAGAGTAAGAGTGATATGCGTTTTCACGTCAAAAAGTCATAAATAAGGCTCCAATAACACCAGAAGAAGTCGCCAGATTTGTCGCTAGTCGCTTTTTAGAAAACAAAGTCACTAAGGGGTCTGAAAACTCGCTAAATATAGCAACAAAGTCGCTAAGTTGGCAACACTGCTTCCCACCATGTAATTGAGCATTGCGTGGCACATCCAACATAGTTTTACTTTTGTCCATGACACGCTTACCTTCAGGGTCATACTTCACATGAAGACCAAAATAGTTCCAAACGCCAGATGTGAATGAGGGTAGGGGAGGTTCAATTTGCCATGTTGCAAGGAGCTTAGCTTCTGTCTTGCTAGCTCGACAGTGCAGCCTAGGCGGAGTAGTCGAACGCAGATCCACTGAGCTCTCAACACAGACAGCATCGTCAAAAGAAAAGTTGATAAAATAAATTAAAATTTTGTATTGTTCGATACATATCCGCACCGAACTGAAAGCACTGTATCAAACGGTTCAATATCGATACGAGTATCGTTGCACCCCTAGTATGCATGCATACATACGTACGTGTACATGTACATAACATTATGGAATTTAATTTAAATTTTTAAAATTTTCTATTCTATCTATTTCGTTACACTGGCATTTTGCCGTACCACGGGCAGAAATATTGCCGTTAAGTGCCTTCGTAACTTTAATTTTTCGTTAAATGGGGTCTTCGTAAGCCGGGGTTCCACTGTATAAATGTGAATGTTGCAAACATCTAGTGTGTGAGATTTGTTCTAGATGCATACTTTATGTCTACAGGTGGGTGTGTGGGAGGGGGGGTGTAATTTATCCGCCTATCATATGATTGAAAATAAAGCCTTGAGATAACTTCTGTAAACAAGTGGTTTAATATAAAGGTAGTTATATAGTTATTTTACTTATGCCAAAAAATTTGATCCCAGTCTCATGTCTGTGAATTAGCATAAAGCTAACCATAAGTTTTTAGCGTAGCTTAGCATAGACCATGGGAAACTGCTTATTAATTTATTTATTTTATTATCAGAAAATTTTAAGCTTTTAGATTAGACATTATCAGGACAGTGCGTGGATGTCACTAGAACTGATATTAGTCATTTAACTATTAACAATTATCAATAATAACTGCCAGTTCAGTTATCTTTAAGGTAGCAGCTAGAAGCTATAGCTAATAATAAAACAATGACTTTAATGTTGAACCTAACGCTATCAGTCCTACCTGTCTGTAACTACAGGGAGTTAATTTAACAGGACAACACAATTATTTTTGTCCGGAAAAGAATTATATTTCTGTTAAAGTCTCAGATTGAAGCAGAGAAAAGTCTACCAGCGACCAGATAAAAACAGTGGCAGTCTACCTTAAAATCTCCACGTGATCAGCCAAAAAATATAGTGGTAAGTCTCCTGAAGCACATGAAGTAAACAATAAAATATAACAGCTGAATCATTTTGCATGTACCAGTACAGTCCTGTTTATTTTGTAATTTTCCTGTTATTAAAAAAGCTGTCAAATATCTTTCTGGGCATCGATACCAAATTTGAAATTCTAGTACTAGATAAGCCTAGTAGAGTGTTTATATTATGAGATGGATAGATGGGAAAAAACAGCAAAACTAATTAAAATAAAGTGAAATAGAATGAAGTTTAAGACACAGATGGAGAGGAAAGAAGGAAAAAGCTATTAATGTTAGCTAATGATTGGGCCTGTTAATAGTCATCAGTGTTTTAGGGCGAATATTATGGTCATGTAACGAAGGCCTTGATTACTTTATTAGCCTCTTCAAGTCATTTGGCTAACACTTACCGATGTGACCCCCCCTCCTGAGATCCGTTTCCCCCCTTCCCTCCAAACCCTCCGCCACCATCACCTCCACCTTCTTCTCCTTCTCCCTTCTCATCTCCCACAACATAACCCCCCACCCCCCTATTTTTTGCTGCACCCAGTGATGATGAAATCAAATTAGGTGGACTGGATGGGCCTAAATCACGGCTCGCGTTGTGGGCCGTGACATAAAGAATGGCCGCGGCGAGGTTACCCAGAGTTCATGGCAGATAATGAAAGAGACAGGGAGGTAATAGCATGACGGAGTGGTGGGGTTCAGTATACTGGGGGTGGAGGGAATGGGGGTTAATACGAGGGGAGGGGTGGAGGTTCATTTGGAGGGTACCTGCCTATATGACCACTCCATCTGGTGAGGGACACTCATTCACCTCCTTCGTTATCTCTTCTTTTCTCCACCTTTTGTCTGCTCTTCTTCTTTTCTCTTAAGTCCCTCTCTCTTGTCCTCTCCTTCATCCTCTGCCACCATCTTTCTCCCTCTCTGTCTTTTTCCATCCATCCATCCTTCTTCTCCCTCTCTGTCTTGATAGTGATAAAGGTTTCACACTCAATTAAGTAAAGTATCACCTAAAAGGGAGTCTAGCTGGTGTTATCAGGAGACATTCACTAAGTACTTCAGTGATGGTTAGCCACTTCCATAATGGCGTATCTCTTTCAGTCTATTTGTCAGAGAACACCTCTCATATCCACTTTTATCACTGGACCTGCTTTAATTGACAATGTACATTGTCCCTCCCTCCTCTAAAACTACAACATGTTGTAAGGTCTTATTTGAAGTCTTGTAGGCAGCATGCTATTGAGTTGAAGTTTCCTGCAGCTCAGTCAGGGTCCTCCATACAAAACTGAAAAATATTCATAAGACAATGGACCATAGCTTTGCAGACATAAAAGGCTTTCCCAAAGTATTGCCTTCGATTTCAAAACAAACTGCTGTGATGGTCTAGTTAAGATTTTCCTCAAATAGAGCCAAAGGTCTGAGCTCAAACTTTGAATGCAAACTAGCCTAAATTGTGCAAAAGTTTAGGGACAGGTCATTCCACATAGTTTGGGCAATATTTTCCTGAACTTGGGATGAAGTGCATCCATTGAAATAAGTCCCTAACCCAGACAATGAAAAACAACCCCAGACCAAAGGGCAGGAAGTGGCTGAACTGGACTGTCTGCATATTTTGACCCTGTTGTACAAATATACTGTACTCAACACTTCTGTATACTGCCCTGAAAGCAAATTTTAACACATAAAAGATTTAAAATTACTCTTGTTTGGAGAATTTTTTTTACTATTTCTTGAAAAGATGGTCATAGTAACTGTAACACTTGTCACCCACAACCAAGTATGATGTAGCATACGTGCATAACAATTTTACTCCCCAAAAATGGAGCATAAACTGTGCTGTCCATATCAATATCCAGGTGCTTTTCTGTTATTTATTTATTTATTTTTTGTTTCAGGCTGCAAATATTTTTAATTTTTTCACATCACCTTTGTGTATAACACCTCTCCATCAACTTGATATAATTAACAGACTGGCTCAAAACTAGTATCGTTCATATTATATGAAAAACGCAAATTATTAGTTCATGGTTGGATCTTGTTATAAATTTGACGTGGACATGATTAAAGAAACCCTTTTTTTTTCTTTTTTTTTTTTTACAGTCCCACTAGTAGAATTTCAGTAATCTGCCTAATTGAGGGCTAATATTTTACTGGTGGCATGTGGAGTTCCACCATATTGGATAATCTTGTCATCTACAGAAGACAAAACACTCAATAGTTTCTCCAGAGCATTGCCAGATGGTCTCTCACAGGTGTGTTGAGTGTGTGTCTGTGTATGTGTGTCTGTCTTGGTAATTCTAACCCAACAAAACACCTGTCGCTGTTTACACTCTCTACCTCGACTGTTTTTTCCTCTCATTACAGAATACCGCCGCATGAAGTATCCTGTTTTCACACACGCACACAACGTGCTTTAAACATGCCACCAGTTAGTGCGCTCCGTCACAACAACATGAACTGACCCTTGACCCTTTCCACAGAGATAATTTGCTTCCTGTTTCCTTCTTAATAGGACAGGTAGGGCAAAGAGATCACCAGGGTCACAGTGGATATGTTGGGCAGCTGCCAACCTACACTCCTAATTAGTGTAGCTGCTAGCTTGTAGCTCTATTTCAGCTTTTCAGGATAGAAATGGGGACAGCAATAGAAACCTTTTGGTTTCTTCTGACTGAAATGATTACTGCTCAGGAGACTACGCAACATTGTGCACTTCCCATAACCACGGGTCGTCAGCTTTTTATACTGAACGTTGCGTTTGCATTCTTCAGAGCACTGAGCGCTCTTTTTGTGCGTTTTGGTTCGAAATCAAGGAGTGTCTTCCTTCACCCTCTAGCTCTGCTGTGACCTTGGGACCACCTTGTCCTTCATTCACCAAACTAGGCTTTAATTCTGTAGGCTGGGGCGACCAAACGGAAATAAAAAGCCCATAATGTGTTGCCCACGGCAGGGGCTTGTTGACTGGGTTTTATTACAGGGGGGGATGAGAGTGCTTGATGCCTTCATTTAGGGCCCCGAGCACCCGGCACTGACAGCACTGTGACAGTACTGGTCCCTGTGGCACCGCTAAAAGAAACCATGACAGAAAGAGACACTCTTGCCGTGTGTGTGTGTGTGTGTGTGTGTGTGTGTGTGTGTGTGTGTGTGTGTGTGTGTGTGTGTGTGTGTGTGTGTTTGCGTGTGAGAGAGAGGATAATAGTGTCTGTGTCCTGGCTGTCTGCAGTCCAGACTGGCATGGTAAGACTCGCCTGTATAAACGCCCTCGTAAAGCTGACAGATAGACATATGTATGGATCCCCCATTAAATTTTACTACTAATCACTATGGATAGCCTGCCTGGCTACTAGCAGGCTGATGACTCAAACAAACCTGTACCCACTGTAGTACACAAATATGCATTCATGCGCAGACTATTTCAGAATAACACAAAAATTTACATCCATTTAGTTATCATTCACTATTTTTAGGTATTCATTCATTCCCCAACTGACTCACTATAGATCTGTATTGTACCCGTAAACAACCAACTGCCCAGCCCTCAAACTGAAATGCAGAGGTAATTTAGCTAATCTAATTAGCGTTTTTATATTACCAGTAATATTGTCAGTCTTATATCCTTATAGTCACTAGTAATAATAAAATGCTTCATACACAGAGCGATGACTTCCTGATATAAATTTGGCCGAAGTCCCGTTGCTGATAGATTGGTGCACCGCCTCTGTCAGACTGACTGGATTTCATCATTGATGATGGAAGGGAAATGGTGGTGATTCTTTCAGTTTTCAGTGAAAGAATCCGAAGACTGCTCGTCAGATTCCAGGGTAGGCCCAGGCGCTTGAGGATCACTATTTTAACAGAATGAGGAGATTGAGTGCATTTTACAGATTTAAAAATGCAAATGATCATTTGGTTACAAATGGTTACAAATGTATGACATCACATCATAAAGTAACTACATCACTGTTATCCACTATTTTCAAAGATATTCCAATAAATTCCTGTAAACTGTATGTGCTACACCATACAACAGTCAGAAGGACACAGCCACTAGATAAAAGTTATGAGAAATGAAGCAGTCTTCTTGTGGGTGATTGATCGATGCCTAAAAAGAGTTTAAAAGAAAGTGAGTGGACTTGTTACCAAATCTTTTGCTGGGTTTTTATTGAGATGTTCAAAAGTGCTGAATAACTCCTGCCTTCATGGAGATTTAAAAATGTTTAATTATTAATCAAATAAAAAGAAAAAACTTAATTAAGGGCTGGTAAGGACAGCAAGCTATGTTTTCTTTAAGGGTTTTTCTTTGTCTTCATTTTTTTTTTTTTGCCTTGTTGGCACGGTTCAGTGTGGTTGTCCTTTCACTCTGTAAATTGTTCTGTGATCTTGTTTTTCAAATTGACATGAATACCAGTATCAGATCAGTTGTGGTGGTGACTGGCATTTTGTATACAATTTTTATACAACACCAGAAACATCACCAGATGTATTATTATCAGAGTCTGCAGTATACAGCTTAACCTTCAAGGTCATTCCAGGAATGAGATGAAGGAGTGAATATGCACAGCGGACATGTTGAAACTACTGCATGAGGGTTCAAACTCTACTCCATATATTTCACCATACAGCAGCATTATGCATTACCTTTCTCACACCCCAGGTCTAAGTAAAGTTCATCAAGGGGTTGGCAGACTCATAAAAGTCTATGTTGCGTATCTTAAGGCCCATCCACGTTGTGTTATAATGTTATCAGCTGAAGTGTCAAAAGGAAAAGCAGGGGTTGGGGGTGGGGAGTGCAGGAAACATTGTGAGGAAAAAAACAACAAGGTGGGAGGATGCATGTGAAATGTCAGGTTCCGGCTGCAGATAAACTAGATTCTTCATTGACCTCTTTGGTGTTAACCTTGCACTTCACTAGTAACAGGGAAACCACGGAATGGACTGGCAGCAAAGATCAGTCTGGAAATGTTTGCTGATGGACAAACATGAGTGAACACAGTCTATCACTTTATCCTCTTTTTATTACTTTTACAAGGTTTTTTTTTCCCCCTAATACTTGTTTAACGGCAAGTAGAATAGAAGTTGTTAACATCTAACCTGACGTGCACCTTCTGAGAAACATAACTACACGTCGGGTCGACGATTCAAATGGTGTGGAAGGGATAAAAGTTAGGACGTAGAAGCTTAAGCTTCATTCATAGACATGTTTACCTGAAAGCTGGATTAATCATGTTTACTGCTTGGCTGGCAGTAAAGCATTTCATGCCGTATTGACTTAATAAATAGGCAAAAATTATCAAATTGTTACACTTTAGAGGAATTTTGCATAAATATCTCAGAAAGTTTGTCCATCGAGTCAAACCTGAGGCAAGACCCAAGCAGTGAAAGCCAAAAGCTTAACAGAATGTCTTCTAACTAAGTTAGTTAATTTGTCACTTTCACTTTACATAACATAAGCATGACAAAGCACCTGTTCTCTCTGCTTCTCTTTAATGTTTCTGCCTCTATCACTGGCCTCATTATCACTTACAGACTGCTTAAACAAATCTGTTATCTTGGCACACTTCACAGCTCCAAACCAGCAAGCCTTGTTTTTTTTAGCCCCAGGTTTTCTCTTTCTGTCAATGTTTCAGCAAGGAATGCTAGATATTTGAAAGAAGTGCTAGATACTAGCAGACTGAATACTAGCATACTATAAACCAGCCCAAAAGGTAAATATAGTTTAGTTAACTGTGTAATACAAAAATATAAATGATATTCTGCCATTAAAATAGGAAAAAAAAGTTTTTTCTTTGTGCTCCCTACTTCCATAAATTCTCAGGTGAAGCTATATAACATAAGGAAAGCTAACGTCATTCTCAGTGTGCTCTAAAGGTTATCCAAATCAGCATCATTGGGGCCACTTTATTTGGCTCTGTAACGCCCTTGTTGGTTAGATGTGTGTCGCGTGCGACATACAGTGTGTGTTGAACGTGTGTTTGTATCTGGTGATGTGGTAGAGTAAATAAACACATCGTTCGGGAGGTCACGGAGGCAAAGGTGAAACAGCGGTTGCAATCGATACCCCGAGGGTATGTGTGGGCAGGTGGAAGCACTGCGCCCCTCCTCCCTCAGCCTTTCTTTTCCTAACACCGTTACCCCACTTGTTAGCCAGTGAGGGGCGACCCCACACACTCTCTGAAAAACCACCTGACTAATGGGCTGTAATGAGAGGTGACCAAAGAGGAGAGCTTCTTTAACAGCTCACCCAGGGGACTCGAGACTCTGTGTGTGTGTCCGTAGTTCATTCACTGCATGTGGATGTCTGTATGTGAGAGCATAGGTGCACCACGGATGACCCTGTTACAACGTCACCGTGTCCTAATATCATTAGTTGAGGCCAGCATGAGGTCGGGCTGCTGTACGTAGCGCATCCCTACTTACTTGCAGTAGAACCCAGAGGGTGTATTACTGGGGCGGATGACCTGGTGAGACATTTTCATTGTTATCACAAATTATTAACTGCATTTCCTCGAGTTACCTATAGATTTTATGGTGTAACAGCAATTTAGCTAGTCTCTGTTTTCCCAACAAGGCAAAGAGGAGAGGACTCAAAGGAAGGAATGAAGGAATTAGGCATCCAGGAGACAAAAAGTAATTAAATAAAATACAAATCCATTTTTTTATTAGATGCCAGAAAATAGTAGATAAATAAATAATACAATTTTATTTTGTTCACTATAAAGTTTCCAGCATGCGTGTTTGTTGTTTGGGCTGAGCAACAATTGACTCAAAGCCAAAGATGCTTATTTCAGCAAAATTCAGAGAAAGTTGTTCTTTTTAAGTGCATTTGAGGAAGTGCGATGCAAATAAATACTTTTTGTTTCATATATAACCACCAAGTGCATACAAGTGATGCTGGAGTCAAGAAAAGTGGTTCTTTTCAGCAAAGCAAGGAGAGCTAGTTTCTTTCTTTGTAGTATGGCATATTATTTAGAAATGAATTGCAGTTTTAGCCTGAGTTTTGAGTGGAAATGGTAAAAGAGCTAAAGATTTTTGGCAATTTTGCTTGAGAAATGGAGCTTTACACTGAATCAGTTCTTGAAAAGTTTCAGAATTTAATGAGAAGAGAAGAGAAGAGAAGAGAAGAAACTAAACACAAATCTTCAGCGTTCATGTATCCATTCCCAATCCTCAAATGGTCACCGCTGATTGTGGGCTGTCTGTCAGTTTAATGCTCCAAGATTAGATCACCTACAGTATGTGTTGGCTAGGCCTGAACACCAATCCTGCTCCCTCTTTCCCCTCACTCCTTTCCCTCCCTGTCTGTCACCCTCTCTGAGTCGATAAGCCTCTATTCTCCTGTTTTCCTGATATGATCGGTGTCTTCAGAAGCACTCAGACCACTTTTACAGCAACCGCTAACTAGCGTTCCAGGCAGCTTGCGGCTATCAGGGAAAAAAATCACGCGGGCCTGTCTGACTACATAAGTGTGTGGCTGCCTCTGTGTGCACGTGCTCTCTTGTGCGCCACTCCACTCGTCCATCTAGCTGTCGGCGTCTATCGACCAGGGCCATCATGTGTGTTTTGGCCTGAGCGAGGCCACAGATGCTGCAGGGCTATTAGGTGCCCATTGTTTGTTTTGAATGGCAACGGAAACAAAATTGGTCTCATTCTGATCTTATTGTGGGTAACCCTACCTCTCTCTGTGGCCATGGGAGGCAAAAACCAATCCTAATTCACTTACCCCACCCTGACATCGGCTTTTCTAATGCTTTTTGAGGGATGAAAATATGGCGACATGCAATAAGTGTCGACAGTACAGAGGACTTAAAAGCGAGAGGGGGAGATAAACAGATAGATATGTATAGGGATGCCCAGATATTAAAAAAATAAAAGAAACCTTTGTTATTTGCTTTCTTTTTTGCTCTTACTGCTTCACTATTGCTCCATTCTTCTCAGCTACTTTCCTTCCTCTTTTTGACTGTCGCTCTTTCCTTTTCTGTCCTACTCATTTTTATTTACCTGTTCTCTTTCTTTCACTGCAACCAGAGCATGAGTGAAGCATTGCGAATGTCTTGTAATTTATGGAGTCCATAAGTGGAGCAGATTGATAGGGCTGTTTAAGTGGAACTTACCAAGACAGCGCTTTATTAATAAGAGACAGACCCTTAAAAAAATATAGCTTTAACCCGATTCGCCACCATTGGGCACATGTTGTAGTGCATATGCACTCATATATCTGTATAAACAATTAAACTTAAATGTTTATTGGTTATGATGTTAGTACAATGGCAAGCAAAAAGCAGCAAATAAACTGGGCCTTTTACTTTTATGACTTTGTGACTATATTGTGCTTCTAACCACAAAAACGTGGATAGGATTATACAAACTAGTGCTGTGCAATACTGCTGTTATCGGTCTGATATCAGCTAAACACAGAGGCATTATTGCCCATGCAGGAAATCACTGTGACTTTTACTTTCAAAGAGCATGTCTGAGGTGTAACTTTAACACAATTCAGTGGGTTACACACTGAGCTTAGAGGATAGGAACAAAATATCAATACCTATCATGCTAGTATCGATCCAATACCAATGCTAGCATTGGTATCGATACTATCGTTATCCACCCACCTCTACTACAAAGTGTTTAAGGAGATAAGTTGAAGAGAGATTTTTTTCCCTCTGGGGCAAGGTACATACGGTGCATTATGGGAGCTGGAAAGCAGCCTTATTGTCCAACTATGAATCTCAAAGTCACATTCAGTGGTACAAACATATCTTTGTCCTTTTACACAGATTTCTCAAACCCACAGACACAGACTCGGACTAAGATACTTTTCAGCGCACTCTCTAATATCTGTTTGTTTTGGTGTTTAAAACACATATCAGGTCTTGTCTGCCAGGTCTCGTCCTGCCTGTCAGAATAAGCTTTCCACCCTCAACTCAGCAGCATGCAGCCAATCCTCACAGGCCAAAGATCTGGGGAGAAAGACGATCCTCCCACAGCAGCCAACCCTGCCCTCTCATCTGCCCTTCATACAAACACACACACACACACACACACACACACACACACACACACACACACACACACACACACACACACACACCAACACATATGCAGCCTTGCCCTCTCCTCTATCCCCTGCACACCCACTGTAATGATGTCTGTTGACCTCTAACACAAGGGCTGCCCTGGCAGATTAGTTTACAAGTGGCCTAGGGACTCTGGGTTTCAAATCTTAACCCAGATGATTTTCGTGCATTGATTATGAATCCTTTTTTTTTCTTTTCAATTTGGCCACGCCACCATTTTCAGGTCTGTCCACATGTTCATCTTTGTGATAGCAGCTAATTTTCAAACTTGTGACTGTCATATGTATACATGTTAAACAAAAGGAATTAAAAAGAAGAAAAATATATATGAAAGGTTTTCTTACTGATGAAGACCATGGTCATTTGGTTCAGTTTTATTTATATAGCACCAAATCACAAGAACAACAGTAACCTCAAGGCACTTTATATTGTAAAGTAAAGACCCTATAAAAAAAATACAGCGAAACCCCAGCAATCAGACGACCCCTTGTTGCAAGCACTGGGCAACAGTGGGAAGGAAAAACTCCCTTCTAACAGGTAGAAACTTCCAGCAGAACCGGGATGAACCATCTGCCACAACAAGTTGGGTGTGATGGAAGGAAAAAAACACAAAAGACACCCCGAGTAATGAAGACAGAGAAGATTAAATGTATGTATTTCAAGCCCAAGGAGTCGTGATGACAGATTTCTTTCATTTACCACAGCAGCATTTCTTGAAATTACACTTCTTTTCCATATGTTACTTTATATTATATATTTTAAAATAGAGCACCTTCAGGTGACTGTTGTTGTGTATTGGCACTATTAAAAAAATGACCTGAATTAAATTAAATATTAACATATCAAAAGGATTAAATGACAGAAAGGGGTGTTTTCACTGGCCCAAAAAGTTCAAAGTGGGCTGTATGTGGCCCACGATGTAAAATGATTTTGACATCCCTGGCGTTGAAGTTAAACTGCCACTGCTGTTAAATCACATGAAGAAGCTGAGCTACGTGCATATACTAGCCAACACAGCAAACATAAGTAGCAGCAGTCCCTAAATACATGCTTAGTCACCTCTAACCAATATATGCATCCACACACACGCGCCCACACAGTCAGACATGAGCCATGATAAGTGGAAAGTGAGTAATAGCCCAGCAGTCTGGCAGCCAGCTGCTAGGCCTACTGTTTACATGCCAACTGATTACCCTAATTCCAAACGCATGCATGGCAGTTAGGCTGATAAATAGCCCCACCACCAACACTACCTTCTATTTCCCTATTGTCAGGCACTGCGGGCTAGTCAGTCGGCCGGACCCGTGATTCCCTCTTGATTATTCAATAAATAACCCATAATTCGACATTGATTGAGGCTGTGAATGGGTTTTGTGGGAAGGGAGGCGGGTGAGATGATTGGGGGTGGGTGCAATTGGTTAGGTGGTTGAGAGGGTATCGACCAGGACTGGTCAGTGTTTCGATGACCATTGGCTGTCGGGGTCACTGCTTTTCATATATATACACACACACACACACACACACACACACACACACACAGAACCACATTTGTATAGATGCACACACCTTTGCCTCAAGTCTGATGTGATTAGAATAAGGGTCATTAGTTCAGCCTCATTGCTTATTGTCCAAACAAAGATGTCCAAGACGAATGGAAGCTACTTAATAATTTGGGAGAAAGATGAGCAACACTGAGGCACGGCCATGTTCTCCTGCATGGTGCCTCCTTTTTTAGCAGTCATGACACTGAATTGTCTCTCCACATTCAAATAATTTCATTCTGATCACTTTGAACGCCGAGCAGAAAGTAACAGCTGAAGCGATTACTGTTTATACAGCTCACCAGTGTGTAGCTGGACAATGATTATAAACCCCAGCATTCTGTCGCATTTGCTGGCCTTAGGCCTATTATGTTAACAATCTTGATGAACATTGATTGCTAATTCTTATCTCTGCTTCTGGCAATATGACCTCAGCTCACTGGTTCAAAACTTTGCCAAATTATCCCCATTGCTTTTGGTAGGCACTTCACCGTGACATGGTTAGTATGGACCGTACTGAAACCTTCCCCCAAATGGATTATTCCGTTCTCCTAAGTAGGATGGATTTTATGGCGCTTGCCTGATCACTATCAGAAACCTTCTAATCGTTAGTGTGTGTATTTGTATGTGTGCGTGTGAGCACGTAAACCCCGCTGCCTTGATGTTGCCATTGAAGTGTCCCTGGCGTTGTACTTATTGGACTTCCCTGATGTTAGATATTGGAATATTGATCTTAGAGAATGTTTAGCTTTCACTCTTCTCTAGTTTCATTTATATGCTCACACAGCTGACGCCCGCTTCACACACAAGTACATGCTGCAGATGTGGCAGTACATGAGGGACCCAGATCAAATCAAACTCTCAATCAATGCTGGAGGGGAAAAAAATATCTGAGCAGAAGATTTAGGTTTCAGAAGGGATTTCACATGCAACATCTTGCATGTCTGGCGGGAGACTGGAGCTAGATCAAGTAAACAATAATCAATGGTGTAAAAAGTCTTTGAAAGGGAACAATTAGATTGCATTGTTTGAATTTCACTTCATTTAAAGTTGTGTGGGGCAAGCAAATGGCAATGGGTTAAAAAATGTTTTTAAGGGAAAGCTGACATTCACCTGCAGTAAAAGATTTTACTCAACTCTAAAGCCATTCGTGCTACAGTAACGTTCGGTTAAATTGTGTTACTTTTGTCCACTTGGCAGTGCAAGACGTAGACAAGCAGACGTGAACACTTGAGTGTGTCCAGGACAGACTCACACAGTCATCACCACTTAACAGGCAGCTGATGCCTTCCAACAGAAAATAGTGAGTAGCAGCCGTCCACATTTCAGAGACACCGACTGAGCGAGCCTCCCTTTTACAACAGTTACATTACAGCGCAATGTCGGTTTCCTATTAAATACCTTCTCCCAATTACCCATTATTTCCCCCTATAAAACCACTGCAGACTGCATCGGAGGGCTGTTTTATCCCCCCGTCACCCCACGTCCTTTTGTTTCAGAAAACATGTTTCAACTTAATGCAACTGGGCGAGCTATGAGGGGAAAGGGAGAGCGAGGGAGCGCAAGAAGGGAGGGAGGGGAAAGAAAGGTAATTTAATGAAGTGAAACGTTTGATGTTGTAAATAAAAAGCAGACTGGTCGTGGGTGAGAGGCTGGGGCTAATGGACTTTGTTGGATGGTAGGTGTGGAGCTGCTGATCTTTAAAAAGCCTAAATAAAAAATAAAAAAAAAGTGAACTTCTCAGATTCAATGCCAGGAAAACCTCTCGTCCCCTTTTTGCTGGATCCATCGCCTGGGGCATTCACATCATTGGTTGCTTATTATGCAATCACACCAAGGTAAAAAGCACTGCCAACCCTCTCACATGAGTGTGCTGTTATATGTGTTTGCTTCCCTGTTTATGTGGGTGTCTTACATATGCCACCTTAAAGCTGGTGAAGTTCAAATTCAGCAAAAACACTGAAAATAAATTCTCTGAGTAAAGGTGAGGAGACTAGGAGGTGATGGGAAAGACAAAACAGGTAAGAGAACACCAGGACAACAGGTAAAGCCTGGGGTTACTAAAGAATATCAAGAAGAAGAAAAAATGAAGAAAAAGGAAAGCGTAAGCAAAGGAAAAATGTTAGAGATGGAGAGTGGAGAGAATAGGGGGAGATGGGAAAGTAGAGGCATGAATAAAAGAAAAGAGTACTTAAGAAGTTAAAAGGGAAAAAAAGAGAGAAAGAGGAAAGCAAAGAAATGAGAACAGACGATTATGAAGGTTAAACAATGGCAGTGGTCATTACGCTTCACTTTCAATGAGAAGGAGAAGAAAAATCACCCCCCCCCCCCCCCCCCACATTTATAATTCATATCCTCAATTACCACTAATAAAGTGGCATGAATGGGGCCAGACCAGGGAATGGTGCAGCCACAATTACATGTAGTATAGCCTGGCATTAACATTTTCTATTTGACAATTTTTCAGCCTCAATTTCTCTTGGAGTTAATAAGAGCGATGATCCCTCCTTGACTTTTTCATGAAATTATTGTATGGTTATAATATTCCAATCTATTAGCCCCCCCACCCCTCTTACCCACCCTTACCCCGATCCAGCCTTTAATGTATTCTACCATTTAATAGTCTGACCTGGCTGAATGCAGCGATGGCATGGGAGAGAGGGAGAGAGACTGAAGGAGAGAGAACATGACATTGATGAGAGGAGTGGGTCTTGTCGTTTTGACCCCAGAGGGGGTGAGACAAAGGTCTGATATATCCCATACAGTGTTTGAATTGAGGTCTCTCGTGAGGCCGTGCCTATCATCTGAAAATCTGTCAGTAGCAGTGCTGCTTTTTCTTACTTCTCTTTTCTTTTCTTTTTTTTTTTGCTATCATGTTAAGGAAGCTCCCTGAGTTTAATGCTTAACATAAAGCCATAAGAGAGGTGTTGATTGGGATGTACTACATAAATGTAATCACAATGATAAACCAACTACTGAAGTATTTGGGAAAAATGTGGCATTTTGGAGCAGAAATCCAAGTGTTTTGAATCAATTCTTTCAACTGCCCTTGAATTTTACTTTAACAAATTTTAATTTTACATTTTTGTCATTGTTTCCCTTTTTAGGCTCTATTCACTTTGCAAAGTTTATTTATTAGTCATCAGATAAGCCATTATGTTTGTGACTACGGGCGATCGTGGCTCAAGAGTTGGGAGTTCGCCTTGTAATCGGAAGGTTGCCAGTTCGACCCCCGGCTTGGACAGTCTCGGTCGTTGTGTCCTTGGGCAAGACACTTCACCCGTTGCCTACTGGTGGTGGTCAGAGGGCCCAGTGGCGCTAGTGTCCGGCAGCCTCGCCTCTGTCAGTGCGCCCCAGGGTGGCTGTGGCTACAATGTAGCTTGCCATCACCAGTGTGTGAATGGGTGGATGACTGGTTGTGTAAAGTGCTTTGGGGTCCTTAGGGACTAGAAAAGCGCTATACAAATACAGGCCATTTACCATTTAAAGACTAAACTTGCATGTGCATGGCTGACAGCCACAGTGGGAACCTCCTGTGACTATCCTGTCTGCAATGTTCGCTGTTTGAATTGAATTTTCGTTAGAAACATAAGAAAGCATTCACATCAAGGGTGAAACATGCCAAAAAACACAGAAAAAGAAAGAAAGAAATTGTGATAATATGTTATTTCTGCATGACACAGGTCGTGGTAGTCCTGTAAACTCACATGTTAGCAAATCAATAGGAGCATACGGTATAATCTAACCCAGAGACACATAAAAGCATCAGAGTTACGAGGTCTTCCTTCAGCATTGTGCATTATTATGCCGGTGGTCGCGGCTCGTTGCAGTATGGAGCCACGTGCCCCGTCCTCAGGCTGGATGTCTAATAGGCCTGTTTATTCCACCTTTCCTTCTTAGCTCTTTCCCTCCCTCCATCCCTCCATCCCGCCTTCATCCTCCCACATAAAATGGCAAAAGTATTCAGCAAACCTGCCTGCCTGCTTTTATATAAAATAACAAAGTGTTCCGTGCTCATAAAACACTGCAGGACTGACAGTTTAGCAGACTCCCCACAGTCTAGAAACTTCCATTGAGGTGGCAATAAGGATCCAATGGGAATAGAATAGAATAGAATAGAATAGAATAGAATAAGTAATAAGCTGTCCCAAGTGTAGGAAAAAGCCATTATTCTAAAACCAATGCATGTAAGTTGAAGCCATCGTTGTGAGTGCTACACCTCCTTGCTAACAAACACACATAAGGAGACAAGGTGAAACACAGACTCACTTGCTTACTATCTCTTTGCTTACACACAAAAAGCATACAAACACACACACACACACACACACACACACACACACACACACACACACACACACCATGTGGCTAGCTAAGAGCCAGCTGTTCCTTTCCACTTCACATCACTATGGGCTAACGACTGCTAATCCCCCATAGCTTTTCCCTCAAAGGAACTAAGGCAGCAGCCATGATCTAACTCCTATTGAATTCCAATTACCCTCCATCGGGATTTCACAATGAGAGTCCCCCCTCGTACCACCACAATCTCTAACACCACCCTTATTTCCCATATGTATCATACCGTAACAATAAGCACCACCCGCACCCATGCACTGGAATACACTGCACTGGACTACACTAGTTGTTTTTAGATATATCCCGGTGCCTTGCCAGTGCTCACTCATTCATCAGTGATTCTTGTCTTGAGCTAAACTGAATTAAGAGCCACCGAAGAAGACTACTGTATTTTTCCTCCCACATAGCAACAGTTGCATCCTTGACTGGACTTGCCCACCCCTTTCTTTTTATCCTGGCAGGGACGCCCCTCTCTGCCAGGCAGGGTCCCTTGTAAAAGAACAGCTTCAGTGAATGGAGACCCAGCAGGGAGCCTGGCAGGCTCACATGCTCAAACCCTCCCCGTTCCTTCTTTCTCACACACACCCTCTCTTGCCTCCTTCTACCTCCCCTCTGCAGTCTCCCCTCTTTCAGATGTAGCCAATAACTTTGTAGGCATGTATCAAAATCAGTCCGGTAATGTACAAAACCACTAACAAACAAGCCTTTATGCATTTGGGGAATAACAAGATGGTTAAAAAAAAGTGCAGTACTATGATCTTTAACCACCAATTTCCATAATAAAGTATAACAAACCCCAAAAAGTTAAAGTAATACAAATCTTTCTCCACACTTTTCTCTCACACACATATCTGGTTTTAGTTTTATCCCTTAAAGTGCTGGATTCCAGTATTTCAGAGAACAACACTGCACAGTAAAACAATGGGTGGCTCTGGGTTGTACTTTACTGATGCGATTCCTGGTAAAGTCTGAGACAAAATGCTGGTTACAGTGGGTGGGACTGGGCCGGTGTGGGTGAGACATGCTGGGAAATTTTGTATAAGGGAGGGAAAAAAGCTCAGGAATCAGTGATACAGAAGAGGATAAAGCTGTGGCACACAGTTTATGATACGGACATGTATTTAAAGTCAAGTACTAATGATTTCATTACTTTCTTTAAAGGTTTTTTAGACATGTTTGTGAAAGCAGCTGTACTTCTGGGTGGTGATTTTCACGAGGTCATTGCACAAACCAGCACAAGGATATTTACTGATTTCTTTTCATTTCAGCGTAACACCGAATTAGAGGTAAATGAAACGTTCTTTCAAAGCATAATTCAATCTGGCTAATATTAGTGATTAGCCTGGATAATAATCATCTGGGTGGTTATTTATAGTGACCCTGCTGACGGTAATGACTTTGAGAGGGGCGAACAGAAAATAGAATCCATGTTAAACTAATAAAACTACGACACGGACAGCAGTCCGCAGGCGTCTGGTGTTACTGGGACAGAGGGTAAAGGTGAACGCAAGTTTGTGTGGCATTCTGACTGTGGTATTGGCACTCGAGTTTTTTTTCCCCCCTTCTTAAGATGTGCTCATTCCCACTTTAACGTCTCCTTCTACTTTTGGATGATTACCGTATAATGGAGAGATGGAGTCATGGCATGGTTTATTACCGCACACACACACACGCACACGCACACATTTACATCCAAATATCCTCAAGGACGTGGGGAGACTTAGCAACCAGAGCGGTCCAAATAAGAAGATTAAATTTGAGTTTTCCATGCTCAGACAGTTGGGTATGTTTTGGCCTTTTAAATCTGAACAACACTCAAAAGCTGTTTGCAGGAGAACCATATTTGTACACTAAGCTCCCAAATACGCACATATGCAATGTAAACAGGCAAATAAAGACACTGAGCTCTTCAACCGAAAGAGTTTTGTTGTTTTTTAAATAGTCTAGCTGCTAAATAAGACTAAGAGACGAGTTAAAGTGGGAGACGATCTCCCAGCGATCAAAGTTATACAGGAAGACCCAGATTAGCTGGAAGGCCTGTGCTCCGTTCAGAGACGACTGAGCCTTTTAATGTCATGGCAAATTAGACATGCGGGTGCTTTGCTTGTTTCAAGTCAAATGGAAAACCATGAGCAAGGCATTGTTTGGTTAATTTCCTTTTTTTCTTGTCTAAGCGTGCGTGTGTCAGCGTGCGCTTCACAGCCATCTATCCTCTCAGACATGTTTAATAGGGCTTTGGCTGCGTTGACCGAGGGTGTAAATGTGTCATACTTTATTAGAAATCCGAAAGAAGAGGGCTAACATTAATCACCGGCTCTTGTTTATGAAAGTCATAAACGTTTCACTGAGTGCTTTATTGTTGGCTGCCAGATTTGGAGAAGCACTGAGAGGTCCTCAGTGTGTGTGTTCGCTCCAGCACTGTGTCAAGACAGCACCCCAAACCTATGAGAAATCCACTCTCTATCTCGCTCTCACATGCTCCGGCTCTCTCTTAGGCTTTTTGTCATGTTGTCAGAAAGTATGACATCACCTTGCCCTTTGACCCATATAGTCAGGAGAGCGCCGATTGGATGATTGGCTTATAGAGGACATCCACATTAAACTCAATTCTGCTGATGTCAGGAGCTATTACAACTGATGACATCCGCATGCACACACAGATAGGACAGGACAGTGTCCATGAGTGTGCATTTATGTGTACAGTAATATATATATGTGTGTGTGTGTGCCCGTGTGGGCAGGTGTGCGCTCATGTTTAGGGTTATATAGGTCAAATGTCTGAAGCCAGAACATCTCCCAGTTGAAATACCAGGCAAAATGTCAAAGACTGCTACTGTGCAATCCCTCAGATCAATAGTTCAGTTTGACATAAAGGTATCGTTCTAGTCACTGGACTTACATCCTAACAAAAACAGCTGCTTTCTTAGATTTAAATGTCCTAGTAAGCTCAGGCTATGAATCAGTATATGGAAACACAACTAAATGAGGATAAAATTACTCTTTCAGCAGTTCTGAAAGAGTAATTTTATTGCTGACTAAGTCACTGTGTTCATATGTCACAATTGAGGGCTACTGCTAATGCTAAATGCTAAAACACTGGAACAGAAGTAGATGAGGTTAGTCAGCTATATGACAGCAGTGTCTACCCTTCTCATTCTTTCTGTTAAGAAACACTTTTATGTTTATTTTATTTTATTCTAATCAACCGTAAAAAAAATAAAATAAAATGTAACATTTTTTTTAGTAGACTTTTGCTTACTTGAAAGTCTAAAAAAAATGTCTGGGCAACACTGATGATGTAACTTGAGCTGAAATTGTGGTAATGTCTGTGGCATTGGATAAGTGTTAATTTCGGAACTATTTTTCAACTCATGGCCACCAGCCAACAGTTATTCAACATCCAATGTTTGTCAAGTATTTAATCTTTTTAATCATAGCCATCACGATCATCATACCACAGGAGTGCTATTGTAGCAAAACAAGATGTTATGCTATACTGTGCTATACTTATGAATTACCCTGATGTTTGCAAGTTGAAGATGTTACCCCTTAACTTTTGCTTTAAGGCCATTACACACCAAGCTCAATATATAACAGTCAAAGCTACAATTAAAAAATAAGTGCCTTTACACTAAGATTTGTTTCCACCACACTGTTACAAATATATAACTACTATATTGCACCAAGTCTGGTGCTGAAACATGAAGTATGAACATGTTTCTGTCATGTTTTTAACCAGCACCTTTCAGTTAATTAAGGACAATTGAAACCTAGTGTTTGTTCAGAACAAAGCATTTCTTTACCAAAAGAAAACAGTTGCAAGCTAGAAGAACTTTAAACAGCTGACACTGAATGGGATGGAAGCCTCACAGTAGCATTTAAATTGTGCATGATACCTGAATGACATGCTCTATTAAAATATTCCACTGAGCTTTTATTTCCACCCAAAAGCCCCATTCAAGTGAATGCTAAGTCTACATTATAGACATATTATGGAGCTGTTAGCTGACAATTACATGGCTCAGTTGTCAGATGTGGAATCTTTATTAGAGGTTCCATGTCTTCCTTCAGGATTTCTGTTGAGTCAATGTTCCTCAGACCTCCCCTCTCAGATTCAGAAGCTCACTTTAAATAGACCATTATATCCAACAGCTCACAGAGATGACTGCTGTACAGCTCCACTGTGAGAAGTCATCTTTCCACTCATGAGCTCTGCAATCATCACTGTTCTCTTAGCTTTTCCCCCAAAGTCCCACGCCAAAGCATAAAAGTCATAACAGTACATCTAAACTGACAATGGTTCACTACGGCTGCTTTACTCATGAAATCACGACAAATCATAAATTCAAAGAGCGCACTCCACACGCCCCTACCCCATCCTCATCTTCCTGCTAGTTAAATGTGGAATAATGTCATCTTAATGATTATTTTTTTGCGGCGCGCTGTAACAGCATAATTCAGAGAGGGCGTAATGATTTTTTATGCCCCTGACATATTGTTTTGCGGGGAGTGACATAAAAGCACGGTGACATGTGGCATTTTGGGAAAGGTCAGGCGCTCCATCTCGGCCGCCCGTCCATCTTCATAACATCGCCACTTGTCATATGGAAACTGGCATCACCAATCTTTGTCTCTCCCCTGTCGCCCCCCTGCCCCTCCTCTCTCATCTCCTAATTCTGCCTCTTTTCTCCGTCTCCCTTTTCTTTTCAGATTGAACTTTCTCCTCTCATTTTTTTCATGCTTTCTTTTCCTTTTTTGTTAACCTGGTGAAAATTAGCACCGTAGGGAATGGGAAATAAGATTTCCCACACAGATACAGGGAGAAAAAGAAGAAAAAAACACGCACTCATGCACAAGGCCTCAGGGGTGCTGAGGGGGTCTGGGGACTGCATGTCAACACCAGCTGTGAGGATTGCAGTGACGGAGAGAAGGGCTAATACTAATGTGATAAATACGTCAGCACTCACTGCAGGCACATTGCGTGTGTCTGTTTTTGTTGTTGATGATTTGAGAAAGCTGCTCAGAGCCAGTCGCTTCTGTCAGACGGATACGCAGGCAGCACTTGTGCCACATTTCACCCCACACAAAGATTCTAATGTGAATGTCATGGCCAGAGGACAGAGAAGAATATGATTACAGGGAACTGGGAGAAGAAAACAATAATTATTAGTCAATTAAATTGTTTCCTCATTAAAACTATTTGAACGTAACCTCAGCTTGTGTCGTCACAAGTTTTGTCGCTAACGCTTGATGGCCAGTATGCTCTTGAATGCTGGTCAGTCTATTACAGCTCACGCAGCATCAGCACCGTCTCATCATGTTTTCTCTCAGTAACTGCCTCTAGTGCAGTGATGGTGGAAGATTTATAGAACCCAATGTAATGCACGCCAGTAAATAAAATTCTAGTTAATATGGGGAAAAAAACACAGAATATATCTTTTTTTTCTTAAATGATTTTAGGATATATGTATCCTGCTCGTGTCTTTGCCCTATTTTTTCCTGTCTTCTGACTTTTGCCAAACGTCCTTTATCATTTCACCAACTCCTGTGGCAGTTCCTTATCCTTTCTACTTCAAACTGCCATTTTTCTGATGGCTGTGTCTTCGACTAGGCCTACCTCCCACCGCATTTTATCCTCCGCTCTGCGTCGTACAAGCGTGATCCTGCTAAAATACTGCACGCACTTGTGTATTTGGCAAACAGTGGTAATCTGTTTACTCCTAGCTGAAAATAATATGGTCCCAAGATGCATGATGGGGAAGATTCAGCCTAATGGAAGGACGGGCACAGAGACACATGCAGATGTGCATTACAACCATGTAGAGTTTTGGCTGTGTGGGGTCAAATGGAGAGCTTGTGTGTGTGTTTGAGGATCTTACAGTGTCACGCAGGGTGAGTGAGGTGTAATTTCTGGGCAATATTACTCAACACTCCAGCGCTGACAGCTTTAATGGTGATGGCCTTATTATAGAGAAGACGCCTTGTGTGTGTGTGTGTGTGTGTGTGTGTGTCGGTGGATGGCTGGTGTGTGCATGGTGATGGCCATGTTATAGTGAGTGAAAGACGGCTAAAAGGCTTAGATTTATTCTGGGCTACATTTATGGACATAAGAATAATAGAGCAGAACATTCTGTATGGCATGTATATTTGTGTGTGTGGGTGTGTGTGTATGTGTACATGTGTTTTAATGAATGCCATCTGGTGACCATTGAAGTAGTATAAGTTTAATGAGACCTAGTCTATGCTGATGAGGAGAACAGAGTTTTAAACACATACTGCAAAATAGAATAGAATAGAGTCTGTATTATTCATAGCTCTCTGATGACATATAATACACCCATCTTATCAGTGTCTGGCCCTTTTCACCAAAGCACTATTTCATATTAACAGTACGTTATGAAACGTGTGCGTGCTTGCGACGTGTACTTCCAGTAAGAAGAGAGTAACATGAATCTTTGGGCCTGTGGTTTGTGTTATGTTGGTCTGATTTACAGTACCACACCTTCACACCTCTCAACAATTTTCTCTCACAATCTGCACCCAGTCTCCTTTTCCCTTCCTCCTCCCACCACAATGTTAGCTAATTCCCTCGTCTGCCTCTGCTGTATTCAGAGTACAACTCACTTCCTGTAACTACGCGCTGTTACAGGACCAGCACCTGCTGAGCCGTTGCTGTAAAGGAAAGGGGCTGTGGTGGCGGTGTGTGCGGTTTTGGGAGAGCCAACGGACAGGCTGTAGTTACACACTGCAGCTTACGCTGTCGGGCAACGTGGGTTAACCTCTTCCTTGTATTACAAAATTAAGACTGAGCCAGGCCCCCTGTACTTTCTTTCCCCCCCCCACAAAAATCAATCACTCATGACATGTGAGGGTTTCTCTAAATGCGCATTTGTGTTTCACTGACATGAGTCCAGGGTACAGGTTTCATTTAGATTCAGAGTTCAAAACAGTTAAACAGCCCTGAACAGATGATTTGCTGTCTGCTCTTGTGTATTTGTGCGTCTGATTGAGAGCTTAAAGGTAGTTTATGCTGACAACATTCCTCCTCCAAACAGCGAAAGCACTTGATCCTAAAGGATCCTGCCCTCATTTCGGTCTGTAAATAGACCTGCTGTTGCAGGAGTAAATAAGCCTGTGTGTCCTGGAACACCACACCCTGTTCCCCATTCCTTAAACACAGACAGGTTCTTCTAATAGTTCCCGTAAAAAGACATATCATGAACCTTTATTGCTCTCCCAAATTGTGCGCATGGCTTGACATGTATGTACTTTGGTGCATTAGTTCACTAAGCGAGCTGTGGATAACAAGCATTAATATGACCCCAATGTTTTTATGAGTTCATAATCATGTTTTTGTTTGTTTGCTCAGGATCACCATGTAGGCCTCAATATGATTACCATATTTCTTTATTAGCAAGGGTAATAATGGCCATTAAATTACTACTTAAAAACATGCACTTGACAGCCATTAGTATAATATTAAAACACAGTTTGGCTGTTGTCATGCACTCATTGCGTACATTTACATCACATAAACAGCTTTATAATGTAATTAATGCAACATAGCATTACACAAGTTAACTATTTTCTATTTTGAGTGAAAAATGTGTGGAATTAAAAGATGGTCAGATCAAATTTTAGTTCATTTATTGTGGCTTTTTTAAATGTAATTAAAAATAAAACTGAACAGCAATACCATAAAATAAAATACAAAAAAACCCCAATTACTTTTGTCAGTGTGGCTCACCGAAACAAGCCTCACAGCAGCATTTCTTGTTGAGTGTGCATTTTTATGATATTTGTATATCTGACTTCAGCTTCAGCATCAAAGAAGTGCCATTGTCAACATCTCTGCGCTCGACAATGGGAAATGCACAGCATTTATACCCAGAGCCTGCTTCACTGATAATAGCGTGCGATGAGACGCTCTTTATTGAATAAGAGGCTTTCCCGTGTGCTTAAGGCTACATTTTCATATCTAGTGATCTCTCCAATGTGCTCATATTTGTGTATTGTTAGATGAAAGCTTACACAACCGATCGGCCTGTTATCGCCCGTGTCTGCCTGCTCGCGCTCTGTAATGGAAATGAGCTGCAGTTCAAAGTGCAGTAGTAGTGCTTGACAATATTCACATATATTTACATCTCTTTGTGTATATGTGGGAGGCTGGCTGTGTGCGGATTTCTGCCTAAAATGGCAAAGTGTTGTGTGTTTTGCGTGTTTGTGTATGTGTGTCTGTTTGAATTTACCAGCTAACACCCACAGAGACACACACCTGTCACATCCTGTGCGTGTGATAAGCCATAATGACGATACCCTGTGATTGATTGAATTTTTGATTTGTCTGCTGATGTGTCTTGCTCCCATTCTTTTGATGTGAGAAAAAAAGGCATGTCAAGTGTGTGTGTGTGTGTGTGTGTGTGTGTGTGTGTGTGTGTGTGTGTGTGTGTGTGTGTGTGTGTGTGTGTGTACCAGCCTGTGCGCCTCTGTACACAGCAGGTGATATTTGCCAATTTAACTCAACAAGAAGCGGCAAGTTAAGCTGTATTTGGGTTAAACAGTGTGTGTTTAAAGAAAAGCATATGTGTGTTTAAGGGTTATTGCATTTTTTTTTTCCACAGATACTTCTTAACCACAACTGACTACTTACTGGTATAAAACACTGGATTCAAATTGGTGTAACATATTCAATTACAGGACTTAATGGTTAAAAATTATTTTCAGACAATTGACCATGAAAAGAGTTAGACTATCTTCATTTAATGTCATCCTATAAACTCTGTGTAAGACTTGATTATTCAAATATGCCATAAACTTATTTTATATCTTAATATTATGATTTATTCTTTACCCAATTACATTTTTTCACACATGTATGAATATATCACAATTTGTTTTACAGGCTCAGATCCTTGTATTCAGCCTTTAACTGCATTTGTTGCTTGGTTTAGTAGGTTAGCTAGCCCTATAACCTGCTTATTTACCCAACTCAGAAAAAAAAAAACTCTTACCATTTTGATGAGTGTCATCTAGCAGTTGTTTGAATAAGTGCGTGTAAAAAAAGTAGTCTTGGTGTCACCACTTTTAGTTTAGGTGGACAGCGACATCCAGGTAACTTAGAAAATGAATGATCCTTAATTACTATATGGATCATTTGTGGGTTGTTTCTAAAACAAGTCAATGTATGTGTGTTATTTGTGAAAGACTGGCAAAGTCTGTGTTTGAACATAGGAGTTCGAATGTTTACCAGAAGATTAAAGGTTGAGTTTCGCTTGAGTCCACTTTGAAATTTTGCTTTCACTCGATCTGGTTAGTTTTAGGCACATACTGTTTTAGGGTTATAAAAACTGTGATCAGGGCTAAAATGCACATTTTAAAAATGGCAAACACTTGCCAAAACTGTAGGTCCACCACCCTTAAAAATGCCAGCAAATACATATTCTGATTACCACTGCTAGGCTGTTTGTACGTTAGCCTAGTGCTGTTGCTTAGGCTAACACTGCTAGCACAAACACAACCTAGCTTGGAGCCAAACTCAAACCAACAGTAGCATTTGCAATTTAAATAAAGTTTATATGTCACATTGCTGACAACAGTCAGCAACACTTTGCAGATAGCAGCCCCTCCCCCACCGCCCTCAGGCTTCATGCTTTTTCCATGCCTCGCACTGCTGAAAAAGGTGTGTATCCATGTGGTATGATCGCACAGCTCTCTGTCCAGATCCACCCTCTTGCCCCCTCTGTCCTCTAATCTTGTTTGTCAGAACTAAATGAGCTGCCCCAGCGAGGCGTGTTAGCTACTAATGAATTTATTGCTTGATAAGAAGGGGCCCCATGTAGCTATAACTTACTGCAGTCATAAAAAAGCTGAAGAAAGAAAAAAACTACATAATTAACCTTTACTAGGTGTGTGTGCTCAGTGGTAGTGCTTGATGTGGTACATATGTAACAGTGGGGGTGTGTGGGTGTGCGTGCTTTCATTTGTGCTTGTTTACATGTTTGAGTTTTTACTTGATGTGTGTGTGTGTGTGTGTGTGTGTGTGTGTGTGTGTGTGTGTGTGTGTGTGTGTGTGCGCACGGACTTCTTTTTTGCATTCACAGCAAGGAGGCAGCAGTGTTGATAACGCTGCAGCTATCAATTAATCGTTAATCGTGTTCTACCAGATTAATGCGTCATCCAATTGACTCCAGACTGACTGGAGACAATAAATACATATAGTCAATAAAACAGCAAAGCACCATGGGAGAACAGTGAGGTAGGTGTGGGTTGACACATGTGCCAGGGTGCCAACATCATAAGCTCAACCATAAACCCAATGTTAGTTATGGCTTTACACTCTCTTGTCTTATCTACATGTACTCAATTAATGGAGGGAAGGAGGAGGGATCAGTGGTAGCTTCCAGAAACGGAAAGAGAAGAGACTGATGTCCAGACTTTCTCTTCCAATTCATTCACTAACAGGAAACTGTTTGTCGTTTAGCAAGACATATAAGACCCACAATTCTTCTTTTCCTTCTTCTTCTTCTACTGAGCCATTTCCTTTATTGTCAAAGACACATACACACTCTAATGGGTAATAGATACAGGACTAATGCCTGGGCTGAGGAATAGAGATAGATAGATAGATAGGGAGGGAGGGAGGGAGGAGAAAGAGAGGGAGAAAAAAAAGAGAGAAGTGAGTTATGAAGCAGTACCCAGGGGGTTAATTTCTCACTAGCAGTTTTTTCATACGCTACACACAGTAAAGGTGATGTCTGGACACGGCAAGCCGGTAGCACGCTAGTTAAAAGTGAATAAGTTTATGGCCGGTGTAGGCCCTCATACATCAAGGAGCAGTTTGTTCAGCCAGCAGTGTGACAGGGTACAGTAGCATGGGCAGGGCTGGAGAGTGGCTACAGCTGTGATAAATGGAAGATTACAGGAAAGCTGGTGTCTCAGCCTCTGTGTGTGTTAGAGAGACAGAAAGAGATATCAAAGTGTGTTTTTTTAGCTCTCAGATTAATGGTGATTCCAGTATTTGATCTAAGTGATTTCCCCCCCCCCCCACCCTATTTGAAGAATGTCTTTTTGAAGCTGTAAATATTGCAAACACCCTTCTCGAGACATGTCGCAGCGCCTGGTGTGAAAGCATATTCGGCTGCAGTATTGACAAAAGCTTATGGGTCGTGCTGTTAAATTGCAAATTTTACTTTTTTGAGGAGGTGAAGATTTTCTGTGAGGTTGTAAAAACAGCTAATCTCATCTAATCTTATCATAATTACCAACATGTCTAGTAGCATTATGTCCTCAAGTTTATTCCAGCGTGGATCATAGATGCTTCAACATTTTTTACTTCTTTCTTAGAGGTTTTTAAATGATCTAACATATTTTAATATTAGACAAAGATAACCAGAGGAAATACAAAATGCTGTTTGACTGTATTTATTAGGGGGGGGGCTATCTAAAACTACCTGGCTGTGTTCAAAGAAGTTATTGAACCCTAAACTTTATGACTGGTTGTGCCACCCTTGGTAGCAAAACTGCAATAAAGCAATAATTGGCAACGAGTCTTTTACGTCACTGTGGAGGAATTTTGGCCCACTCTTCTTTGCATAATTGGTTTAATTTAGCCACACTGGAGGGCTTTGAGCATGAATGGCCTGTTTATAGTCATGCGAAAACATCTCAATCTGATTTAAATCCAGCCTATGACTAGGCCACTCCAAAATCTTTATTTATGTATTTTTTTGTTTGTTTTAAATCAACCTGAAGTTGAAGGTTATGCATATTGACAGGAAGATAGAATTCATTGTTCAATCAATTATGGCAGTCCATGTCTTGAAGCAGCCCAGAGCATCACACTACCACCACCATGTGTGACAGTTAGTTCTGTTTTTCTGTTTAAGTGATTTCTTGAATCAGTATAATCAGTAATGTCCCTATTGGTTAATTTTTCTGCTAGTGTCTCTGTTTCTGTCTCTGTGAACATTATTAGTTTATATATTTTACCTGTTTCTGTTATATACGATCTCAGTCCTTCTTCCACCAGTGTTCTTCATCACATCTTCTCCTCTTTATTTCAGTTATTCATTCCACTCTCAGATTCTCTCCATGACTTCTAGTCCTCCTCTTGGTCATTCCTCTTTCAAGTCCACCATGATGCACCCTGCACATGTCATCCTTTCCTCTTCCATGCTTACTCTCCTGCCTCCTTATCTCCTCCTCATCCTTACTCCATCCTTCCTTGCACCAGTCTCGGCCCTGCACCAGTCCAGATGTGGATCTGACTGTACCACAGTGCTAAAAAACAATAAGCCAGTCAGCCTGTGTAAGTGCATGTGTGTCTATCAGGATGCAAACAATAGGCTTATTCTTACTCGACCACAATAAGGACAGCCACTCTGTTCTCATTTGTTCACTGTTGCCTGTTAGTTGGTGAGACAGTAGGACAGACAGATGGAGAGGAAGACAGGGCAGATGCAGAGCCAGTCGGGACAATAACTAGACAGCTATGGAGACAGACTAACAGGTAGATAGGCAGCGAAGGAGCAAGCCCTGCTACCCAGCCTGCCTCCATTTCTCCCCCAATAACTCACTTTTCTCCCCCTTAGAGAGGGAAAACAATAAGATATAACAATTGGCAAATGGCTGAGGCAGGCGGAGCATTACAAATGAAATGTAATGTTGTTACAGTTTGGAAATAATGAATTATGAGGATAAGCGGGGATCTGTAAAATCGCTGTAGCGATTTACCGGGGTTTCATTTTTCAACTGTATTGAATTATGGGGAATTGGCCTCAGTCAACTGCAAAATACAAAATGGGGAAAAGGAGGATGATTCACCGTTACAATCTACGTGCGTGTGTGTGTGGAAAAGAGACTGTATGCAGTTGTGTGTAGGCATGCTCTCACTGTTTATTTGTCTGTTTAAGTGCACAGGTGCTTGCACATTCACATGCATGCAATGTGGAAGCATTTCTGCATGTCTATATGCTGAGTGTGTATGTGTGTGTGTCTGTCCTCCCCCTAGACCTGTTGAGGGCTTTTTCTCACTCACCCCGCCGCACATGTGATAAATGTCCCTTATCGCCTCTGTCATTGTAATAGTCCCACAACAGGCCCAGAGAGAGAGAGAAGGAGAGCGAGACTGGGGGTGGAGGGCAGGAGAAGGAGGGGGTCAGGGCAAGGGGGTGTTGAGAGAGTCACAGTGACAAAAAAAGGTGGTGAGAGTGGGAGAAAGAGAGGAGAGAGAGAGGGAGAGATGGCATGGTGGAATGGGATAGCTGGAGTTATCAGTCGGTCTTGTAGAGGAAGAATACGCATCAAGCTGCCAATCATCCGGCCTGAAAATTGCTCTGAGATTTGAGTCCCCAGACGGAGTATGTATGTGTGTGTGAGTGTGTGTAGAGAGGGAGTATCCAAAGCCCCTGTCGTCTCTGTGCTATTACTGCCCCCCCCCATCCTTCTTCCTCCCATCCAGCCATCTCACCCTCTACCCGTTTGTAAAGATCAAACTCGAAAAAACACGTCTCTTTACTCTCTGTCACTAGAACCTACACTCAGGCTGTTTGAAGCACTGTTGCCGTCAGTGGCACTGGCTATTAGGGGAGGGCATGAGACAGAGAGAGAGAGAAAGTGAGAGGGGGATGATGATGGAAAAGATGGAAAAGAATGGTGAGGAAAGGAGAAAAGAGAAGGAAGGTTAATGTGTGAGCAGAAACCATTTCAGTCGCTTTAATTTTCTATTGATTTCAGCTGCAGACTCCCTCCCCTCACCTCTTTGTGTGTGTCTGTGTGTGTCTGTGATTGGGCGTTTGGGTGTGTGACAGTCTCCAAGCTGTCTCCTTGTAGAAGCCAACAATACCAGAAAGTAAACAAAATTAGAGATCAATTGTTGTCCAGTTCAAACCCAGCAAAAATTCTGACAATTTTAAACTGTATTCCCAAGTGAAAACTATGTGTCCACAACTTTTTATGAGTTAAGGAACTCATAGTTTTAATCTTAATCTCAGACAGAAGCATGTGAGGACTCAGATCATGTGGAAATCTAAATGTCACCAAATTTAAAGATAAGTGATTTTCAGTGCTGTGAAAAAAGTGAGTGAGAGCATCTTTGAAAAGTACGCACTTTGACATCAGTTATAAAGACGTTGTGTTCAGAGTTTTTACATTTATGAAAACTCTACCGATGCTGCTTTGCTACCAGCACAGTTTCATTTGGTCTCCCAGTTGCTCAAACACATTTATGAGGAGGACAATAAATGAGGATTTAAAAGAATTAAAGTAGAGATGTAGAATGTTATTTATTCAGGGAAACACTACCAAGGATGCTGCAAGAGCAAAATGTAATGGAACATCGCCCTCTATTGGACAATGTGATATCACCCTTCAGAGAGAGGGAAAGGACAGGACATGGATGGAGGAATAATTGATAGGCAGAGTCGTATAGAGCACAGAGATAGCAGACTGATAAAGATCACAATGATGTCCAATTGCAGCTGAGTGATGAAATCACTTGTTACACACATACACACAGTAGCCTCATGTGTGACCTGTGCAATGACCCACTCCAGCAGATAGGCATCTGTGGTTTTCTCATATCACGTTACCACCCAGATATATAGTTTGTATACAGACAGACAGACTGAGGCCTTGCGGTGAATGCCATGTGGGTATTGGATATTCTTGTAGTTAGGACTAGCACAACTTGATTTTTCCATCTGGAGTGGGTTTTTCCTCAAGTGGTACAAGTCACTGTGGTCGACGATTTGTTGTAATGTTCTTTTATTTTAACCTAGTTTTATTGGGCTCTAAAATCTCATTTTAGAACAAAAGTGCTCACATAAATTAGATTTTGCGAGTGGTGTTTTAAATGATGCTCTCCTGCATTATGAAATGCCATGAAAGTCGTGATTTACATAAGCAAACTCTTGAAGTCTGGACCCAGTTTGGTGCCAGGGACCGCTCTGATTCTTGGAACTCAGGAGTGACCCACAGCAACCACATGTCATGAGGACATGGCAGGCAACCCAACCACACTGCAGCACCCTAAGGCGTAGGCGTGACCGAGAACTTAGGAAAGTTTTCATTATCTGGCTTGCAGTCATTTTTCCAAAGGAGCCTGTGGCTATTTTCTTTTTAAATCCCACCAGGACAACTGACACCTAAAGAAAACACAAAGTTCCCAACTCCTTACTTGAAAGTTTATCTGCAAATAATTACACGGGATTTGAAGCAAACTTTTTACAATCTGACCAAACTTGCGAGGAAAAAAGCAGTGACTTTTATTCCCATCAAACTCGCCATCTGAGTTGTGCCAACAGAGATTAGCGAGATGCAGGAAGTTTGCTTTGTGTCTGTTTGATTTCTACTCCAGTGAGATGGGTAATATAGCAGACAGCTAGACAGACAGCTAGATAGATGGAAGGCCAGACTGCTCCCCTTGTATGAAGGATTATCCCCTATCCTCTGTTTGTGACAAGAGCTGATAAGGGCCTAAGAGGGGAGGCAGCAAGAGGCTGAGAGGGCCGGTGACACACATATACACACACCCATACACACACATGCGTATATAATCTACAGTGAAAGAGATATCAATCCATCATTTAGAGCCGGGGATTCTGCAAGAGGAAATAGGTCCTTCTCAATCGCTGACAAGCAAACACGCACATGCGCACAAGCGCACACACCTGCATCCGCCGTACAAAGGGACTCATGAGCATTCAGAGTTGTAGATGGGGCTCTTTGAATGACTGTTCAATTTCACCGATTTATCTGATTTACATTTGGCTTTTGTTGTCACCCAGGCTATATATCAGCGTGTGCTTATAGCTGTTATTGTGTCTGAATGACTGGTGCTAATAGAAACCATAAATTCAAATGTTCTAATGTTACTTATTGCACTCTATAAATCCAAGTCGTGGATGAGCCAGAGGAGATGCACATGTGCATTTAACACAGCCGGTAATAAATGTTTTAATTTAGCCTTCATTAGCAAAAATGTCGCCAGAGTAAAATAATCACATTTATTTTTGGATCCCACTTTTTCATTTTGCATGCATTACAGTGACATATGAATTTGAGGAGTTGTTTAGATGACTGTTGTGGGAGTGTGAAATATCTTCCTGGTGAAGCAGGCTTGTTCTCGCTATTCTAGAGCGAACACAAAAGCTGAACATGGAAAGCACATAGGAAAGTACACCAGAAAAAGGAATAGGGGAAACAGGAAACTAGTCAAAGCACTGCAATGGTCAGGCTTCTCTGTCATGCTTCACATGTGTGTATGTGCATAAATGAATCTGCCACCATTTGACAGATGAGCCAATGATGGGAACATGAAATTACCCATTTCTTTCTACAAGACCACATCTCTAGAGGGATATGTTGGATATGAGTGTATGTATCTAAGAGTTAACGTGTACTTGATATGTGTCATCCACCTCAGGAGGGAACCTCTGCCCTGATAGAACATCCTAAGACATGTAGTCATTCAGGCAAGGAGAGCAGAACACAGTAAACTTATATCAAAGTATTCTATAAAGCCTGATTTCTGCATTAGAGAAACAGAGGGTCTCTAATACTGATTAGAGTTTTCAAGAGCCAGTCAAAAGGCTTCTATCAGTAAGTGGAATCTTATTGGAGGTTAGGGACTGCTGGGTTGAATGGGTTAGATGGATGAGTGCTGTCTTTAGAAACTGTAGCCAGTATCAGCTAATTCAAGGTCATGTAAGAAGTTAAGGCATCTTTTATTGCACCAAATTTAGATGTTTAAGGTCTGGCTTGTGTATTTGGTGTCTACCTGCTATGTCAAGAGCCAGTGTGGCTTATTTATACCCTAAAATATGAGTCATTTACCGTGTGCCAACCTAATTTAAAGCAGAAAAATCTTACATTTGTAGTCTTTCTGGCTGCATAGAAAAGAAAAGAACTGCAGCCAACTGATACTAATACTATGGAAAACTGAAAAAGAAAAATACAAGGTGACACAGAGAAGGTGAAAGAGATACAAAGAGTAAGGAAAGAAATAATGTAGTCTAAGTAGGACGAAGACAAAATGTTTCAGTGAGACAGCGAGAGAGGGAGGGCGTATTTGGCCCCGCATTGCTAAGCTCCAGGTTAGGTGGCAGGGCCATTTGGCGAAGGCGCTGGTGCTAGACTTGATGGATGAGACAAACTGCAGGCTCTTTTCTCTTGTAACTTTAAAATCATTAAGCCTTTTACACGGCCATGCAGATTTTTATGGCCACCTCAGACAATCTGCCGGGGTTCATGTCTTTAGATCAGCAAGATGGGAGAAAGCAGAGAAAGGAAGAGGATGGGCATAATGTTCAATCTTTATGTAATGCGGCTTATGTCGCTCAGTAATGTTAATTTAAGGTTTGCTTTTTAAAATTTACAGTTATTTCTGGTCAATTTCATATTGGTTGGATTTAATTAAATAATATATGTAAGAAAGTGTTATGTCTTTATTTTTTTCTCCTTTTTGTCTACAAACATCAATAATACCCTAGATTTTGTTGATCAGTCACAGCCTACTGTAAAAAGCAAAAAAAAAAAAAAAAAGAAAGAAAGAAATGTGGCCTTACATAAAATGGCAACTGCATAAAAAATAGAAAACTGAAATGTATGTATAATTTTGTGCCTTTTTAGATTAATTTGTCAAAATGACTTCATTAATATTTAGCTATTTAAATTTTAGCTAGCTAAATACTATTATGATTGCTAGCTTTAGCCTTTGCTAACTTTCGCTAGCGAAGGATAAATTAACAGCAAATTTTCAATGACTACTGTTTCTTTAGGACAGAAAGCACATTAAATTGTAATATCAGAGTCTACATTTGTGATGACAAACTAAACAGTAGGAACCTGAACAGCTATGTAAAGCTGGTAATAACACAGCCAGAGTGATTTATGGCTAGGTTAAGCCTGGGCTTAGCAGCTAGGCTACATTCTTCTACTTTGGACCGAAAACATGGTTTAGTAAGGAAACTTACTAGGTATATGAAGGACAGTTTAAAAAATTCAATCAAAAATAAAATGCAAGAATCTTAAATACAGCTTGCAGAATCCACGATGCTGCGTGAAAATATTCAAATCTCCTTCAAATGACATAATGTGAAATTTAGTTTTATCCTTTTCCCGTCTCTTCTGATCCTCCTATCATAAGACAGGTGAGAATGGAGTTCAGCAGGTAATCCGCACTAAGAGGACGCCATGACAGTGATCTAAGAGTCTAATCTGCTGCTCCTCTTTGCCAGACACGTTTTGCAATAACAAACACAGAGAGGAATAACCAGGAGATACACAGCGAGGATATGAGTTGCATTACTTAAATCTAGTTATCTAAGATAAACCTTTAACCAGCAAATGAGGGGAACGCACATGCTGGCATAACATATTCACATCACCTTCTGATAGGATTCTATTTCCTTTTTTCCTCTAAGGGTGGATATCGGTACAAAAGGCCAGAAATGTTAATGATAAACCAGCAGCAACAACAGTGTGGGAGGTACTATGATCCGCTCTAAATATTATCAATAACAACTCTGTGCGTGTGTCTTTATCCATCCATCCTTCTATCCATCCATCGCTCTCATTCTGCCTCCACAGGCTGCCTCCTCCGCTGTTAGGATTCAATTAACACGGTGCAGGCAGCCACGGCACCCTCATTAAAGCTAATTAGTTAAAACATCAGCCAATCTAGCGTTAATTGGCTTTGGTAATTAATTCAGCCGCTAGACCATATGAAAGCAGCAGGGAGAGCGATAATGAGAGGCAACAAGAGAGGCGAATCAAAGCAAGGGGAAGGGGGAAAAAAAGGAGAGTAAATGAGAGACATAAAGAAAGAATAAATAATAGGGAAGTAATATGCAGGAGACTATTTTTTGTGTTGATATGTGCTGCTGAAGACCAGCTCTAAGTGTGGATTAATAGGGCTATTGAACACAAAGTCAAGCAAGTATGTCAGCTATATGGAGAACAGTCAGCAGAAAATATCAGCATCGATTAAAACGCACTGAAAGTTCCTGTTAATGGGCAACAGTAGCTATCAGACGATAAATAAAATATATAATGTCAAAGTGTGAGCTGAATTTGTGTTTGCAGTAATACTATTCACTATATTATTTAGTATAGCACACACACACACACACACACACACACACACACACACACACACACACACACACACGAGCGTGCAGGCGGGCAAGAAAACAGGCTGTGTTTGTGTGATTAGGGCTGACTCAGAGTATCTATTTCAAACTTGCTGATGTCCCTGTTTGCCCACTGACACGGCATGTTCCTGTCATGATTAGGCCCTTTGGGATGGAAATGAGTGCCGACAGGCCTCACGCCCACACCTCTCTCCATTCGGTATCCCTCCACCTCCACACAGCTGAGGAAGGAGAAATGGAATAGAGTCAGTCAGCACAGACAGGGCATAGGTCAGTAAAAGCAGAAGTGTCTTCCCTCTGTGTGACTTAATTATAAACACACGTCATACACTCCTAACTGCAGGCATAGCTTTCATATCCCATGTTCTAAAAGGATGCTAAATAAGAACAGTGAATATTCCACTTAGTCTGCTTTTGCTACCTTCGGCTTCCTGCAAACCACTGGCACAATACATGTGGCTGTGTGTTATTGGGATTGGTCCGTGGCTGCTGCTTGTGCCTGTGGCTCTGTGGGTCAGCGCTTGGTTAATGCTCCATTAATTTACTTCTTTCTCGCTCGCCACTCTTGGACAGGGGCATGCACGCGCACTGACAAGGTGATTGATTGAATAAACAGCTGTCAGTAGTTGGAGATAACCTTACAAGCATCACTCCACTGTCTTCAAGACGAACACATATGCCTGTTGCCAGGTCCCAGGAGTAAAAGCAGCATTATACATGCTGACACACACACACACAGACACACACACACACTGGGATCATTAGATCACAATTTATCACGTATGTTCAAACTAGGCAGCCGGTGATTTATGATGTGCTGATCTCTTGGGCTTTCCCTTTCTCTTTTCTAAATCCACCAAGTTTGATTTTAATTCCTTTTGAATTCTAAGAGTGTGTTTAAAAGTAAGGGGCCGTGAAAATATTCTTCTGACCCAAAACCTTTCCCCAGTGACACAAAAAGTATTGTGCATATAGTAGCAGTAGTGCAGTTCCTATCGATGTAAGACGAATGCATCTTCTATTCATTCTGCCTCTTATTTACCCACAGAAAAATTCCAATTGTCTTGAACAGACAGCATACATCCATACTCCTGCACACACACACACACACACACACACACACACACACACACACACACACACACACACACACACACACACACACACACACCTTTCCACTTGCTACCCCTCAGTCGGCCATCTCTTCATCCCTCCTCTCCTCTGTACGGCACCGACATTTCATTTGCTTTTCTAAAAGTGACAACCCCAGGGAGCGAGGGAGGGATAGTGAAAGACCCCGGTGATGAGTTTTGAGCAGGGCGTGGAGGAGTGCTATTTAAAAGTGCCATGCATCACTGTCAGGGAGTGAGACGGCACACAAACACACACACACATACGCACATATGCTCAGACAGACACAGGGAACGCACACGCTTGCAGAGAGCAACGCAAAGCAGCCCGGGTGGCAAACTGAAGTTGACCCCCGTTCCATTTCATCAAATGTCCCCTGAATGAGCCACACAGCCTCATCTATTTTGCACGCGCGCCCATACGGAGGCAGTGATCAGCCTAGTGTCTAGCCTGGTTAAATCACAGCTCACTTAAGAGAAAAACCATATCACTTCACCGGGAGACCCATGCACACACACACCTTGCTAGTCCCATTTGTGTTAATGCGGCCCCCTGGTTTTGGGCTTTAGGGCTCATATTCGCCATTATGGAGATGATGGCTTTACGGAGCCCCTCTCACCTCACCTTGCATCGGTCTCGGGGAAAGACAGGGGAGAGTCGAAATGAAGGCTGACACCTCGGTGGGATTTATTTGATTGCGGATGCGAAGCAGTGTCATTCTGGAGAAAGGGAGAATGCAACGGGAGGAGGAGGTGGAGGAGGAGGCCTGGACCCGGAGGCTAAGTGAAAGGAAGAAGAGGAGAAGATGGTGGGGTGAAGGGAAAGAACGACAGAAATAAAGGAAAGGAAAAGAAAGAGATTGGAAGGGAAGGGAGGAGGAGTCAGGGGGAAGCAGAAGTGGCCCTCTTTCCCTTTCGTGAATCAAATCAAATTCCCCTTATCGCACATTATTTGAAGAGGTTATCGGGCGCGGTAATGCGGTTACACGCCGGGCCGCGGCTGAGAGATTTCCTTGTTTACCGATGTTGGCGGGTGTTATAGCTAACCGGCCGGGCGAGCGGGAGAGGGGAGGGGAGAAGAAGGGAGGTGGAAGAGGAGGAAGGGAAGACGAGAGACAAGAGGGTTGTAGGCATAAACACTTGATGCATGTCAGAAAACTCATTTAGGGGAACAACAAGGAGGGGGAATGGAAGTGTGTGCGCGCACATGTGTGTGTGTATACACATAAGGTGAAGACAGTTGTTCAAGGACAGAAAAACAGCCTCTACATGTAGACACTTTGTAATTCCATTTGGGGAATGTGCAAGTGTGCCTGTTGCGGTGTGTTTGTGCGAACGTAGCATACAAACATACTCTGTATATGCCAAGCCATAAATCCGGCCTTCCTGTTTTCTGACTCTTACTGTTGCGCTTAAATCCAGTTTACATGCTCGGTGCTCATTAGCTGATTGTGTGCACCCTTTACAAGTCAATACAATTCCTTGCAGAAGATATAAAAAATAGAAAAGAGTGATCAAGTTCATGGAAAGTCAAACATTTTGGTTTCTTTCTAAACTCCTTCATAAAGAGGACACGTTTAACCCAAAAATCTGTAAGTTTTTAGAAAAGTGCATTTCTTACTGCCATGTGCCATCAAGGCAAGCTATAAGAAGCGCATAGAAAAAGGGAAGGGTTCAGTGTACACCAATCTCCTGCTTCCTTAGAGGCCGCCATGTTGGGCGAGATAAAGGCAGACAGATGACACGCAATCCAGGTCATTAAATGGGATTTGGAGCCACAGTTTTGTGAGTACATGCTTTGCCTCTTAGCCCATTGAGCCATGAGGACACCCCAAATGGTGTTTTATCTCTGGTCCCATTGAGAGAGAGTATTGAGCTGACAATCCCTGTCCTCTCTGGAGGTGGCCTTTTACCTCAGCTCATTGTAGTCTGAGACTGGGAGCCTGTGCTATCTAGCATCTATTGATTCCCACTTCATCTGGACCAAAGCAAGGAAGAGGGAGACGGGGTAGCACCAAGAGACTGAAGAGAGAGGAGAAAAAGTTTTTATTTTACAAAGAAGAAGAAGAAGAACGCCAGTTGAAGTAACGTTTTCATCATTTCGTGATGACTAATGATTTACCAATTTTCAGCAGCTTTTGGCTGCGCAGCCTCTGAAGTCTGAGATTTTTGAAAATAAGGATCACTCATATTTATTAGTGCACAATAAATATGAAAAGGGATATGAGGAAGAAAAGGAAGAAAGGAAGAAAAAGCAGTGTTGCAAATGGGGAAAATGAGCATGTAGAGTTAGGAAAGCAGAAAGTAAGGCTATTAGGATGAAAGTGAAACAAAAGGAAAGGAAGGGATGACAAAGAAAAGAAGATCCCTCCTCTTTGCTCTCCACTCTTCCACATGATCTGGCTCTCTCCTCCTCAACATCTGCTGTCTGTAATTGCCTGTCTAGTTGTGTTTGTATGTGCGGCTCCTCTCATTATTTGAAAAGCCTAATCAAGGACGTATTTTGGGGTGATCATTGATTAAATTTAACATCGTTTCTGTTTTTTGAAAAACTAAAAAGTAAAACAGCCTTATGGTTATCTTTGCAATTTTCAGTCATTCCACTGACAGATTCACAAAGCTGAACTAGGAATTAGCTACTCAATTTGTCGTGTTAGACCAGCGTAAGTGTCGTGTCAGCAGTACAGCAGTCAGTAAATAAATCAGACTGGCGATCAGAAAAGTAAGAGGATATGCTTCCTGCCAGCTCGGTGACTTATTGTTTCGTGAAGCCACTGAGATCTGTTAACTGGCTCAAGTGACAGAGATGAAAGAAGGGAAAGTGGTGACAGGAGGAAATAAGGAAGAAGAGGAAAAGAGAGAGATAGTGATCTGGAAAGGAGAAAGAGTAAGTAAAGACAGATGGAGGGACTGGGAGAAGGAGAAAGAAGGAAAAGGAAGTCAGAGAAAGAGAGATAAGACGATCCATCTTGGCACATTTTGTAGGGTGGGAGGGTTCAGGCCTATATTCCATCATGGCTGTCAAGGAGACGCACACCTTCTCTTGGCTCTCCTGCTCCATCCATCCATCCATCCCCTCGTTTGGGCAGCCGACCAGTGCTTCACTGAGGAGTCTCAACACTAAAAAGTCCTGTCAGTCCTATTTCCTTGTTATTGTCCAGCCGTCTTCTCGCTCCAACCCCCCCTCCATCTTCTGCAGCTCCGGTACCTTCCCCGTGCTACCCAAGATTAAACGCTCCCTCGTCGCGCCGCAGGGGGAGTGTGTGTGTTTTGAGTGTGTGAAGTCTAAAGCGGGACATGTGGATACACACATGTGTTTGCGTGTCGCCCCAACATTAATCATCTTTAAGGGGCTGACAAGCAGGGTGTGCGACATCGCATCACATCAGCACCACCCCACCCCCCCATCCTTCCCAACCCGGCTTCTCCTCCTCTTCCTCCTTCGAGGGATTTTTCTGTCCGTTCGGCTCTCCCCATCGCTCACTTCCCTCGGGGAACACTTGACAGGGAGAGGGGAAAAATAAGAGGAAGGGAAAAGAGAAAGTACATGGGAAGTAAAAATGACAGGAAAGGAGGAAACACCACAACAGCAAACAAGTTTAAAAAAAGAAAAGAAAGAGATGAAGAGTGAAAGTTTTGACAAGACTTTTAGGGCAAATAAACATTGCATGGCATTACATTTGGATTAATTGGGGGCCCGTTTTTGACTGAAAGATGTTTCATTTGCTAATTTTGCAAGTTTTATGTGATAATTTTCATATGGAGACACACTTGTTGCTGATATATTTAATATTTTTTAGCTTTAAAAAAAATCTGACTTTTAAAAAAATGCAAAGTTTCCCTTCAGTGTTTGATTGAATGCTTTGTGTTGCAGGATTTATGAAATTATCTATTTATTTTCACATATTGGGGCTGATTTTATATTTTGGTCTACGTTTAGTGCTGCTTTTATGTTTTTGGTGACAGCAGTTCCCATCTCTGTTGGATCTAAAAGCTGTTAGCTGTATTTATTCCATCACATCAGAGAAAGTCAAATTTGCATGTCTTAGGAATATGTTTGGTGTTAATGTGCTGGTTTATATTTTCTGTAAAAAAAAAGAAGCTTGAATTCAAACCACTTCACACAACCCAATCATTCCTCCACTTTAGTATGTTTTCCTCTTATTCATTGTTGCTTTTCTGTTGTCGTAAATGTGCAGCTACATGTCTTTATCATCTGTCTGCCAGTACAAAAATAACCTCATTCACAGAGAATCTTTCAAACTTCAAAAGAAAATCACCTCTTATTGAAATGCACAAAGTAAACTTTCACCATGCAAAACAAGCGTTTGCACTTTTTTTTTGGACTCAACAATAATCAAGCATATGTTTGTGTGCGTGTCCGCGACCTCCAGGAGTGCGTTTGTCTGCAGAATAGAAAGCGGCCCCATCGGCTGCAGAGGGGGATTGGATCTGTTCTTTGTTTGCTGTGGCGGATGGCGGACGGCTTCAGCATGACTCAAATTATCTTGTCAAAGCAATAAAGGGGAGAGAAGAGGTGTGCAGGGGCTGAGAGGGGGGCTAAAAAGGAGATGAAGAAACAAGGAGAGAAAGGGAAAAATCAGAAAGGAGAGGGGTAGTAAGGGAGAGAGAAAGGAAGAAATGAAAATAAAGAAGATGAAAAAGAAAGGAAGAAAGAAAAAGCAAAGAAAGGATTGTAGGGAGAATCAGAATGCAAAAAAGAGAAGGAAACATGTAAAAAAGAGATAGAAAAAGAGAGAAAGAAGGTAATCGATTACCTATTTTTCAAAGTCACTTAACGTGTCCAGTGCTGTGGGCTGTGTTAAGCAGCAGTGCAGGAGAATGGGAGGCTAGTATGCATGCACACGCTCTGAGAAAAGAAGGGCAGCGGCAGAGGTGGGTTGTGGAGGGGGGGGCGTTTGTGCGTGCTTTCCGTTACTAGTTGTATCATGAGTCCTTTTGCAGGAAACTGTGAGCAAGGATAAATGCCCCCAAGGGCTGCATGTGTATGTATAGGAGTGTGTGTATGTAATGTTTGTGCATTAAAAAGAAAAGAAAAAGAAAACGGTTCACTAAAGACAAGGCAGACAGGGAGTCCCCCCGTACCTGGTCCCCTTGTTGCCGTGGTGACAAGCGGTCTAAACGGGATGTCCTGGCTGAGGCGGGGCCTATTGTTTGCGGGCTAAAAAAAGAACTATTTGATTGGCTATCCAGGAAATCAGGAAGTGTCCTCCAACTCTAAGCACTGATATGATTTCAATAGATGGTATTTTTAGCCAGGTTAGACAGACAAAGCACAAACACAAAAATGCATACGTTCCAACACGTACGCAGTGCTCGACACAATAACACACACACAGAGAAACAGGTGTGGCCCCACCCTAAGCCCTGCTGATCAAGGACAATGAAGTGAGGTAGTGTTGGCAGACTCTATACAGCATTATCTCATCCATGGCAGGCACTTCTTTAACTCCCCTTCTAACACCACCTCCCGCTTTGACCCCAGAGCAACATTACACAATGGATACTGTAGAGCACTCTAGTCCGCTTTTGTAAGCGTGTAATCCAGAAATGTATACTGTGATGCTTGCTGAAGATGCTGGCTCCTTAAACCCATTTTCTTGCTTTTACCCTAAAACTTCTGCTTCAGTGCCACATGACAAAGTCTGTCAATACTATGCAAAGTGATTTATGTAGGGAATTTATGCAAGGTCACCACATGCTCTAGCATCTTGTCAATCACAATGTGGCCGTGTCCTAAAGCATACCCTGCATGTTTTTACTGTATGGAAACATATTTTTATGAAGTGACCATTGTGACGTAAATAAGGCTTGACGTGAGTGACTGAAACAATGATCTCTTTAGGAAAATGCCAACTGAAGTTGTAGATGGAGTGAGTAGTAGGGTTTGCGATAGGACCCATTTTTGCACTCATAGAAGTTGCCCCCTGCTGGCCATTGTAAAACTACATTTTTAAGGTACTTCCACACTAGCTTCATTTGTACTCGATGGGATTCTGCAGTAATAAAACAACAGTAAAAAAAAAAAATATTTGAGGTGCATTCTGATACCATATAATTAAACACACTCAACATGTAAGGTTTGTGCATGAAAAAAGAAATGGTTGGGTGCTTATATCTCTTATGCTGATATTCTTGTCACTGTGTGTTTCTCTTCATTGGTGTCTCCAGGTAAAAAGAAGATGTCCCTGTATGACAGCCAGGCTCCAGTCTGTCCCATCTGCCAGGTGTTGCTCAGGCCTGGAGAGCTACAGGAACACATGGAGACAGAGATAGAGAGGCTAGCCACCATCTGCCTCAGGTAGGACTGAGCTCTCTCCTTAACAGAGTCAAATATTTATTATAAGCGTTACTTTAATGATCTGTAGGTATGTATATATATATATGTCTTTATATACTCTGTTTGGGTCAGTCTCAATGAAACTGTGCACGAACACGTTACACAAACTATTAACATCTATATGTTTAAAGCTAAGTTTAGCCCGGTGTCTTACAATAACGGACACGGTTGAATGAAGGTATAATGAATCCTGTAATCTTGAATTGGAAACATTGTCCTGGGTATGAAATAACAAATTGGGATGTCTCATAATTTCATTAAATTAAATAACATGAATCATATTACCAGGATGTATTGGTTGGTACAGAGTAATTTTGAAGGATTATTACCGCCTGTATTTCAACTAAGATTTTATGTCCAGCTCGCTGACCTATTTTTTTATTCTGAGCAAAGATTTTGGTATCATAAATCTGCATAAAAGGCAGGAGCACGCTGTCAATGCAAAGCTAAGTGTTTCCTACAGGGATTAGGATTCAAACCCGTGACCTCAAGTTCACTTCTGCCCCCTTTTTTTCCCCACACGGCAGTTGCACGAGCTGTTTTACGATGGACAAATCAACTCCGAGCCCTTATAACGATGGAACACAACCATTAGGACCCATATTTCACCTTGACCACGCGTCGGGTTTTGTGTGTGCACCTACGTCTGTGGTTGTGACCCGGTGTCCACCTAAGCGGCCCAGTTTTATGATAGTACCCATTAACCTGAAGGAAAAGGGCAACAGATAGCGTCACCCCAAGTGGAAATCACACTTCATTTACCCACCGTGTACACTGTGCGCACCCCTCCTCTTGTCTCTCCCTGTCCAAACACTATACCACTTGTTTCTTCTCTTCCATTTATTTGCAATCATTTATTTATTTGATTTTTTTCAATCTCTTCCTAAATCTTGTTTTTCCCCTTTGCTTAATAGGCCTTTACTGTTCTTTTTTCTCACATCTCATCTATATTTCATTAGTTATTTCTTCATGATCTTTTGATTTTAAGTCAGTTCCAGTCATTTAAGACCAAAGCAATGGCCTAACTTCCTGAATAAGTCAATTTATATATTTTTTATATAGCTATGAGCTTTCTATTGTAACCCAACAATACTACAGAGAAAACCCCAACAATCAAACAACCCCCGTTGAGTAAGCTGACAGCTGGAAGTAAAAACTGCCTTTTAACGGGAAGAAACCTCCAACAGAACCAGGCTCAGGGAGGGGCAGATGTATGGAAAATAGGACAGTGCAGGAGAAACCGATAGACAGAGATGGATTGCCTGCCAAAACCCCCCCGAATCAAACAAATAATTGAAAACAAAGAAAATGTAAATGTATAATTATGAAGAACATATATGTATGGAAAAGAATGGAGGAAATGATCGAACTGAGCGTCAGCCAAGCATTATTGGACAAATCTTGTTTTATTTTCTGAGCTATCAGCCACATCTCAAGGCTTTAATCCGTGGATAGAATTGGTTCAGTTGTCATCCAGAAAGCCAGGAGATGTGGCTGGGAGCTCTGGGGAAACGTGGGAGCCATGCATCATCTAATAATATGGCAAGGTGTCTGTGTGTTTTAATAATTAATAAAGGTTAGTAGTTTGTCCTTCCTTCTGGCAGTGTGGGATGCTAGCCCTGGGAAGCCTAGTTCCGATGTCCACTCTCTGTCTCTCTCTCACACACATACACAGTTATTTAAGGAAATAGCATCATCCCGGCCTGAGAAGGGATGGTGGCTAATGTCACAGCTGGCTGATTTGCCTACTTGCCATTAGATCCATACGTACACCACAGAAAAAGGGAACAAGAAGAAGCAAGAACGGAGATGTTGAAGATATTTTGTAAAAAGGACTTCCTCTGTATCTCTGAGTGATCTAAAGAAATGTGAACAGGAGATAAAACCGAAAGGGTTGTGTGCATTATATCACAAAACTAACCCGCCAATTCTAAATGGTACACCCACCCACCGTGTCTCCTTCTCTCTGGCTCTCTGCATGGGAGCTGCCATTATTGGAAGTGACAGTGGGAATTTGGTCCAATTTGTGGTAAATGTGCCTTTAATGACGAGCAGCGCTTGCTGAATGAAAGAACTGTGGGTATGGAAACGAAGGTGTCTGTGTGTGTGTGTCTGTGTGAGTGTTTAAGAAGCGTGTGTTTCTACTTGTTTTGCCCTTCTGTCCTAGTTGCTCTTGCTTCATGTAAATGTACAAGTGTTTGATTGCAACTGTCAGTCCGTGTCCTCTCTTCTGACTGCGAGCTCTGTCACTTGTTCATAGGACATGGCTTTTCATGTTTAGTCATCGAAATCACACACGCACACACACACACACACACACACAGTTTGGCAAATGGAAATCTATCATGCCCTGTACATGTCAGGTGGCTTGGGGCAGGCAAAGTAATCTACATACCCCATCGCCCCCCTCCTCACCTCTGCTCCTCTTCTTCTCCCTCCTCCTCTATAATCAATTTGCCTCCACTCAAGCCCCCACCTCTCCACCAGATGACACAAAAAGGCAAAAAGCAATCAGTACCTTGAGTTTAGTGCCATCCCTCCATTCTTCCTTCCATCTCCATCCACCAAGAAACGACTTATTCATCTTTAGTTGGTTCTCTCTCTTTGCCCCCTCTGGTTGGGAGTGGAGGTGTGAGGCCGTCACTACAATTCAGTAGCACTGTGTACGACCAATGCAGATTTAACCAGGATGGAGGTGAGTGGGCAGATTTAGTTAATTGAATTCCATCAAATTACTGTTCAAACCAAATTCAACAGGCACTGTTAGCACTAAAAAATAGGATAAATATACAATCCTGTTGTTGATACTTATAGTCTGAGTAATGTGAAATACTCCACAGTAGTTGCATAGTGAGATCAAGGGATACTTTAAACAATTACAGCAGTCTGAGATTGCATATCTGTGACACAGCTGGAAATCGCCACTATTGCATACACAAATTATTAAATCTCTGGAAGGATATCTGGATCTGAATAGTTTCATATATTGTGTTGAAAACTTGACAGTGATTTTCATATCTCAAACTATGTATAAGTAAATAGTTAATTCCAAATTTTGCCTTGTTTCTTACAATCTTTCATTAAAAAAAAATCCAGATTCAGATCTGGAGCACTTCCAAAGCTGAATATTATAATAATAATAATAATAATAATAATAATAATAAGCTTTATTTTAATAGTATTTTTTATAAAGCAGAGTTTATAAAGTGCTTTGGCAAGCAGGCGGAAGCAAAAGCAACCAGAAAGCCAAACATTAAAGTCACACCCAGCCCTGACGAGTAAAATTCTGCAAACAAATGTGCCAAGCAATTCGCATTACTCCTTTGGCAGAGTTACTTACTTACATGCAGAGCAATAAGATGACCTTCAAGTGTAAATGGACTGTGTTTACCAGGGTGCAAGGGACTTAAATAAGACACTTTTGAGTTGCTGTATGAACAGCATCGACAACAGCAAATTTTCTAGCTTTATCTCTAAAATATTGACTCAGGAAGGTGTAACAGCCTCCAGAGTTCTTGAAGTGTCCCCTTAATATTTGTGAAAAGAGCTTCAGCACAAGAAATGATTGCAAAATAAATAACAATAGTAACTTAAATATTAGTGTATGTAATGGTTATTATGTGTACCTTTGCATAACATAAAATTCACAAAGACAAACCGTCTATACAGAAATCAACTTTTTAGACCCTGTTAAAAATGATGATGAACTAAAAATGTAATAATTAGAATGTTTTAATATAATGGATCAAATTTCCACAGCTATTTCTAGATTTGATACATAACCCTGTACATTTTATACATATCTTCCTACAATTTTTAAAATTTTCTATACATATTCTGTACATTGTTACCTATGCACAATTCAGCTGCTTATGTTTATAGGACCACCTTCTGTCTTCCTTTTATATTTAATTTTTTCCTTGCTGTAAGAGCTCTGTAACACTGAAATTTCTCATCCGTGGGACAATAAAGGTTTATTCTGTTCTATTCTATTCCAGTTTTATTTTATTGTGGATGGTAAATGACAAAATGTTACTTTTGACCTGCAAATTTTAATATCCATCTGATACCAAGTAATCATCGGGCCTACGTTACCAATACCAATATATTTAACCATAAGTCAGCTTATGCAGGGAAGAACAGTGTGACAAGACTCATTAATTTGTAATTTCTGAACACATTTTAATGACCACTAAATCACTCCGAGTTTTAATTTCCACAATAATTTGTTAACAAAACAAAAAACGCCTTTCAGCTTTTCATGCATTTTGAAACTGTTGTTTTTTTCTGTTTTTTTAAAGAACTGCAATGTAAATGTGCCTGTCTCTAAAGGACTTTGTGTCAGCATTTGTTGTTTTTTAAAATACATGGTTGAGTATATAGTTTCATTTCCCCAAAAACCCTGAAAACTGATTTATCGCCATTGTTTGGACTAAATATTAAACTTACAGGCTATAAACACAATATCAATCCTATCATGCTGGTATCAATCTGATACCAATACCAGCGTTTGTATCGATACTATTGTGCTAGTATCGGTCAGCACTGATAATATTTATATATATTTGGATCAATCTACCTACCTCTACAAAAAGCTATAAAAACTATTTGTGTGAGGCACCGACATGCCCTTACCTCTCCTACACGTGCCTCATTAGCAACACATTTTAAATCGCATCTGTCATTCATCCTTGCCTCCTTTTCCCTACTTGCTTGGTGTGTTTGTTTCACTTTGCTTTGCTGCTCATTTCCTCACTCTTCTCCTCGCTTTGACATGGCAGCCAGCTGGAATTTCCAGCCCTATAACCCTCGCTATCAAAAATTCATAGAACTGGGCACGCAGATGTGTGCAAAGCGCTGAGAAGAAGCGGCAGCACACCAACTCTCCCATCACTCCCTCTCTTCCTTTCTCTAGTTTTCTGTCTCCTTTCATCTTTCCCTCGCACGATGTCTCTCTTTATGTTGCCCGCTCGTTCTCTCTCACCACATTTCTCTCACCTCACATTTCATCCCCCCCAGCTACCCCAACTCCTCTTTCATCTCTCTATCACCCCCTCTGTCACCGTGGCAATTTTCTCCCATCGTGGCAGGCATGCAACTGCTGTCCTCTCTCGCTCTCTTCCCCTCTCTCTGTCTCCCTCCTTCTCTTGTCGCTGTTTGACACTGTCAACAAGCAGGTAGAGTTGGCTGTTATTGTTGATGCCTCTGCAGAGGTTCCAGGTAATGAATAAAAGAGCGATAGAGGGAGAAGGAGAGAGAGATGACAGAGACAAAGATAGAAAAGGGGGTAAGAAAGGTGTGTGTTTGTGAGTGTGCTGGTGGTGGGGTGTTGGCAGATTCCCCTGCATTACACGGCAGCTTGACTGTGTCACCCATGTTTATTCTCTTTGTTGGCGGAGGTGTGGCCTGCTGTTCTGTGGTTACACACACAGTTGCAAAACAACATGCAGGTGCATATGCACATCCACAGGTAATGGCAGATTTCTACATACAGATTCACCATCAACAGAGACATAGAATATATACATAAGCAAACACCCATCCTGCACACCGAACCACAGGCGTACTTTCTAGGTATGCAACTAAGTCATCTCCGAACAAAAATAATCAGACATGAGAGAAAATAACAACTAATAACTAACTACTCACTAACCCTATTTCTTTTCTTGTGACATTGTATAGCACAAATATTTCAAAGTAAATTGGAGTACATTTCAAGTTCAAATCCTTGCATTGTTGTATTTTAGTTTAATTATATACACTGCTAAAAAAAACAACAACTAGGAAGACTCATCAGATCTCAATGGGAAAAAGTCAGGATGGATATATCCATACTGATATGGACTGGATAATGTGCCAGGAACCAAAGGATGACACATTATTTGATGGAGTTGGAAATGATCAACCTACAGAGAACAACACCTCAAAAATCTAAGAGAAAAACTGAGTTTGCTGAAATTTAATTTCAGCAACTCAAAGTGATATTCCTTGGTTTGCATGGCCTCCACATGCTTTTATACATGAATCACAACCTGTAAGGGTCTGACAGTGCTCATCCTGTTCCTGCTTGCATAAAGGAGCAGATACCAGCCCTGCTGGTGAGGTTAGGGAACTCAAGGATGCAAATGTTTCCAATCACAGAAGCCTCCCACAAAGAGCTCTGTTGAAGCATAGACTGTATGTAAAAGATGTAAATGGCCTCTGAGGCATCACCAATTGTTTAGCAGCATTCTGTTGCTAAAGCCTTAATCTGAGTGCCATTTTTGGTGTTCAATGTGATCTGGCTGAGAAACCAGGAGTAACTGCACAATTATCAACTAGAAGAAAAGTGTGTGTACTTTATTGGTCCCCGTGGGGAAAATCCCTCTCTGCATTTAACCCATTCACTCAGTGAAGCAGTGGGCAGCCATTGGGCGCCCGGGGAGCAGTGTGTAGGGACGGTACCTTGCTCAGGGGTACCTCAGGGTAGCTGTTCAGGGGAATCGAACCCCCGACCTTCCGATCACGGGGCCACCACTCTACCTACTGAGCTATCCCTGCCCAAACTAGAGGCTTGTCGATCACCTGATTGAATATGTTTTAGGACTTACATTTACAAAACATCACAACATAACGATGTATTCAGTGTGAACTGAAACTCCCAACTGAGGCCATAATCTCATCAGGAAAGAGCAAAAGAGCTGAAACACAGAAAGCAGGCTGAAACACACTTTTTTATGTGTGTCGGATCAATATAATTCAAGGAATCTTGTTTTAATTTGATTGAAAAATGAAAAAAAAATGAAAAAAGCCTGGTTTATGTGGTTTACACATAAACCAGGCTTTATGTGTAAAGTTAGCCGGGTTCCTCTTTAGATACGCTGACAGTGATACACCGAGTGCTGCTGTGCACAGAATCATTTTTTAGGATATATATAAAAAGAACTACACCCTGCTTCACACGTCCTTTATAGGAACAAATACTTCCACTGCACTTTGACACGTCCATCACCCTCCCCACTCCTAGCTTCCTCTGTGCAGCTCTGCATTATATTTCACCGCTCTTATATTGCCCTTGTCTTGCTCTTACTCCTCCTTGTGCATCACTTTGTAAATTCTTCACTTCAGATAAGTGACATATAAATAAGGCTTCTTATTCTTATTACCCACCCATCCATCCATTGAAAAAGGAAATTCCTTGTCTACCAGGGCATGCTGTCAGATTAGAGGTTGTGCTCAATTCAGTTTTAGGCTCCCTTCCCTTTGTGGTCTGCCACCGTCTGTTTGAATCTGTTCGTGTGTGTGTGTCCAAGAGGGTCTGGTGAGCTAACAGGGTCTCAAAGCAAACATGACAATCCTGTCTCGCTTCGTCAACGTCAGGCTTGTCGCAAGGATTTGTGAAGCTCGGAGAAATTTATCTCTGTGTTTGGGTGAAAGTCTGAGAGACAGAGGATGGCAGAGGCAGCAGATGGGCGAGAATAATGGGGAAGGTAGACAACAAGGCGGGGGAAGAAGAGAAGAAAAAGTGGGCAATAACAAACAAAATGAGAAAAATCAATTGAGAGCAGAGGGGTCCGTAAATGTGAGGGGGGGGGATCAAAATAAAGTAATGTGTCTGTATTTGAAGAATAAAAGCATTTATTTGGTATGCAACTAACCCCAGCTTTGGGCACCTTTGTCCTTATAATATTTATATGCTGACAAGTCAAACCACTGTTAATCATCTTATTGCCTGCTTCTGTGTATGAACATGATGAGTGAAAGCAGCCAAGTGAACTGAGTGCGCTGCTGCATTTATAAGTCATCATAAAGGGTCGATGAGAATAGAAGAGTGATGGATGAAAGTGAATGAAAACATTATCAAGAGTCTGATAAACTGATTTGCAAGTGAGTCGCAGGTGAAATTCACAGATATTAGTTGTGTCTTAGTGTGTGCAGGGAGTCAGAACGTAACCAGAATCCACTCAGGATCACAGTACGTCATGTGATCTCACTGATTTCCTTTTTCTCTTCTTTCTCTGCAGCAGTAAGAACCCGTCATCCAAGGATGGAGCGGCCACTCCAGGAACCCCCAAGGTGAGCCCACGCTCAGTGTTTAAAGCAACACTGTGTACTGTGTGTAGGAGATAATAAATTGTATTTAGATAGAAACATATACATATTCATGTAAGCTAAAAACAAGAGGAAGATGCAGGATTAGACAAGGTTAGATTTCAAAGTATTATACCTACTTTTCAGTAGTGCAGCGTACTTTCTTTACCATCCAGCTACCAGAGTTGTTACTCAGTTTCTGTTCCTCTCTGCTGCACTAAGGGGAAATCAGCTGGACTGTCTTACATCTTATACAAACCAGCGCCAGTCTCCCTTGTCTAACGGGCAGCAGGACCAGGAGGCACTGTACTGTGATTGTTCCAATTAGAGAGTCAGAGAGAGAATGCAAGCAGAAAAAAAGACAGAAGAGATCAAACTGCAAGAAGACGGATTTATGATCCCATCAGGAAGCCTTTTCTTACTGTTTCTGTGTCTTCATCTGGCTGAGGCCTCTTTTAAAAGACTTCTGACATCTCGTATTGTCAAAAGACCCAATATAATACTCCGACTCTACTCACAACATGTGAGCGCTGTAATGACTATACAGTTCAGCTCAATTCAATTTTACTTAAATGGCACCATATCACAACAACAGTACCCTCAAGGTGCTTTATATTGTAAGGTAAAGACGCTACAATAATACAGGGAAAGTACCAGCAATCAGACGACTCCCTCTGAGTAAGCACTTGGCGATAGTGAGAAGGAAAAACTCCATTTTAACAGGAAGAACCCTCCAGCAGAACCAGGCTCATGGAGGGGCGGCCATCTGCCATGTCTGTACCATATGTAGGAGAAGAAAAGGAAAGAAATTTTTTCTCATATCGGAGAAATCATCCAAACTGCCTGATTGTGGCACTGTGTTCATTGTTGTGGCTTGGCAGGGGTTACGCAGGGTTGCATTAAACAAATTATAGTGGATTACTGTATTCACCCTGTCCGTATAAGCCAGTGTCCAATGTACTGCTGAAATATCGGTTTCCAGACCTTTATAGTGTGAACTCTCCTATTAACAGGGTGTCAACAGTTTATAAAAGTAGGATATATTAATTCATCCTTCATCAGGCGTTTGGTGCTCTGGTAAATCATTTATGTCGGTCTGCGGTATATTCTGGATTTGTGTTTCCTAAAGATCCCTAAAGTCATCAAGTTCCTTCATTATCTCCACATTTGTTTTAGCCGCTGACTAAATACCAGGTCAAAGTCTTATAGGCCACTGCAGGAAGATGTGCACTTGGATTGCAAAAGAATATACAATTCGGGTTATTCGCTTTCATTCCCTTACACCTTTGGGTGCTGACCCGGGCTTAGAGCAGTGCTCGCAGCACTGTGGGTGGGCTTGTACTTGAGAGAGGCAGACAATGCCGGGTTGAGGGGTGAGTGCTGGCCTTCTCTTCCAGCCGTGACTGCGCATCACACTGATGTTGTTTAGTATTCAGCTGCAGGCCACGGAGAATGGAGAAGGCCAGTCTGAAGCACACGGGCCTGTTGTTGTCGTTCCCAGCTTGGTATGCATCACCCAGCTGCGTTAAACCGGAGATTAACCCCGACACATCTACTCATGTGGTACTGTGCCCACTTGCTAAGCTAAAGTGAGGGGGAAATGTGAGATATGTGTCGGACCGGACATAAATTTGTGAGATGCTGCACCACCCAGTGTGCATTTGAGCAAATTTAAGTCCTTTTCCCAAACAAATAAATAAATATGTTATCATTTACACAATGCATGTTTCTGACATTCTGACATTTCCAGTGACTCACCTAACTGTAGCCTTAAGCACAACTTTTGTTAGGAACAGACCCTTTTTTCACGTGTTGATTTAATTGGTTGGTTTAAAAGACCAGATTTTCAGGGAGATCTTCATTCATAATTTCTGTATAGAATACCGTTAAATGTCATATTGTAATGATAAAACTTAAGCATATTCCCAGAAGGCCTCAGGTAAATGATTCCTGACCTTTTAAAACCTGGATAAAAGGAGAAAAGACCACACACACACACACACAAGCATAAAAGCACCATGCATAATGTCCAATTTACTGTGGCAGCACTGGAGGTTGGTCATTTCTCACATATTATTATTAGATTACTGCTGTCAAGCACTTAAGCCTCTGCTCTGCCCCTTTCCACTTGATTAATAGGAGACGACTGTAAATACAAATATTTCATAGCTGCCTTGTAAAATAAGGCACAGGAACACATGAAAAAACAAGTACACACATACACACACACACACACACACAGAGCTACGACTCTGTCAGAGCTAAGCCTTGTAAAAAAGTGATATTGCTTTTTTTCCCCCTTCTACCATTCACTCTTTTCCACATCTTTCTTTTACCTTCCTGTTCCTCATTCCTCAGTGGAATTCCCTGGACTCTTTTTGCCGCAGAGTGGGTTAGAAGAGGATATTGTTTTATATGTGTGTGTCTATTCCAGGGAAAGAGAGAGCATGTGAGCAAAGTGTTGTGGGACAGATTTATGGACAGCCAGCATCCCGTAATGTCAGACAGTTAAACTCCTCCTTTTCGGATATTTACCCTTCCCTCGCCTTCCCCCCTTCTCCCAATCCTCTCTTTCCAATCTCTCATTCTTCCCTAACTCCTCTTAACGTCCCATAAACATTAACTCTAATCAGTGGAAGGGATTTTATAGACAAAGTCAGGCGGGTTACAGTCGTCATCAATGACATGTCGCTCTCAGCATTTGTGGCAATAACACTCTTGAAATTTTCCAAGGGTAAGGATTCACTCTGGCTTCTTTTCCTTTTCCTGTCTAACAGATGTGTTGCAATAGTGACATGAATTTCAGAATGTAATGTTTTACTTCTTCCACAGTTTCACAGTCAGCAGTAGTAGTTTTGAACCGAGCACGTTAAACTGAGTCAGGCTGTGCTACGTCTGCACTTTATCTGCTTTCATAGAGACAAAAGCGTCTTTGCGTACCTGCTGATGCTTCAGGTCTTTTCAGGTCTCACACCTATGAAACTTCACCTCCTTCTTTTCTCCTACAAATTATTTCATTGCTTCTACTTTTAATTGACTTCAGTTTATACACTTGAACTGCTTTCTGTCACTGGAACTCACACTTTCAGCTCAATTTGTCAGCCACACTGAGTGCTTGAACCTCAGCTGAATATTCAGCTTAGTTCAGTGATTTCATTTTAACTGCTTCTGCTAATGAACTTCTTCCACTTTTTATATTCTGATTGTCATGTCAACTCCAATTTCAGAGTGTTGGCATAAATTGCCCAGAGCTCACAACCACTCAAATAAATTCACTTCACCCCCGGCATGCTTGAGTGTTAGCTCTACAACAGTGAAATTATATACTTTATATCCTGAGGTCTGAATTTATCGTGGAACAGCGTTACTCTTGTGTTTATCGATTATTCCCATGCAGCAGCTGTCAACCAAGGACAAGTTCGGTGCTCATGGTGCTTATGGTCCCAGAGGCAGTAACGTAGAAAGATCATCTGCATAGAAAAGACTTTTTTATTCCTCTGTGTCTTTCTAGTCCATGCTGCTGTCGGTGCACATCAAGCGTGAGGGAGAGTCTCCTGTGGTCTCGCCCCTGTCGTCAGAGGATGCCCACCACTCCGACAGATACCAGGTCACACACACATGGGCACACACACACATACACACACACACAAACAAGGGCAGCTTGAGAGAGTCATCAGAGTTTCCTGATTGCTATTAATTTAGGATATTTTGGCTTTGTTCAAGTGTAATGCATCCTGTCACACATATGAATGTGTGACATGTAGATGTGTTCATTACAGCTTATCAGCTCCATATCATTGTACAGCATCAAGGCTGTAGGCTAATATATGGAGGGAATTAGTATCAAAATAGAGGTACATGGCGTATGCGAAAAAAAATGTTTCATTTCAGTTACAAAGGAGTGTTTCGGTATAAACACAAATACCAAGCAATTTAAACACAAGCTCGCTAAATATTAAACTTTTTTTTCTTTGAAAAAATCTTTCTCAAAAACATTTCCTGTGTATGTCTAAAATATTTGTGACATTTATTTCATTATTCAGATTAAAAGTGTGTGCAGATGGCTCATGTATTTGCTCCATACAGATCCACAAAGGTGTGCTACATTCAAGCACTAGCCGAAAAATCGTGCATCTGGCAATTGTTGCATGATCTGTGATGATTTCGTTATGCGCAATTAAAAAGTAAATAGAAAGAATATCATAAACATTTTTAGACAATATTTTGCAAACGAGGCTTTATGAAAGCTTAAATGATCAGATCTTTGAGACTTAAAGTGTGACTATTTTTTTTTTCATGTATTTGATGATGTTAATAATTTTCCGATTTATCAGCAACTGATCGGTATCAGCATTTATAAATGAAGAAAAGTAGTTGAGATTGCACCAGAGAGTGAACCAGCTGACACGACAACCAGCTGATCCAAGCAGAGCCCAGGAGAGTGCGGATAAATACATAAATAAATAAATAAACAACAATATATGAAACATGTTAGTCGATTCAGTTTCATGTTTTGTGTGTCTGAAAAAAATATCAGCTTTTATGGGAATATGGGATATTGGTATCGCTATCAGTCTTAAAAATCCTTTACTGGTCAGGCTCTAATAGTTCATGTATGAGTGCCCAAAACTGCACAAAAATATTTTTCATTTATATATAATGAGTTATTATGAGCAGACTAATGCGCCTTTCTGACATCGACTTCTATAGGACCCCTGGCCCAGTAGACTCTGTGATGACTGGTTAACAGTGCAGCTGACCCACTGTGACAATATACTGCTTAAAAAATACATAAACAAATAAATAAGGACCTTAGACCTGAATAAGAATACCCATCAGGGTTTGCGCCACCTCCAGACTCTAATTCTATACTTTCACTGATGTTAGAATTAATTGTAGACAAAAAAAAAGTGTCTTTATTAACAATCCAGCAAATCAAGTGAATTTCTGTAACTATGACATATCACAGTACAGCTGAACATTATGGCAGATTTGGGTTTTTATGCCTCCTCAGCAGTTAAGTTGACTAACAGGCCAATCTGCTTAAATCTCAAATGTCACCATGACTGCTTTTATCTCTTAAATTCATCAAAGTTTGTTCGAGTAATTCCTCCAGCCATGATGTATCTCAGGGTTAAGTGGGCTTCCCCCCCGACACCATAAAATAAGAACTATTAAGTCCATGCAGACGTAACATCCATACGTTGAGGATGACACAGCTCATAAAGACCTTATAGCAATAAAGGAGATTTTCTCATTAAGTGAAACTGCTGAAATCACCTTATATTATACAAATGATTAAGTCAATGGTGACTCTTTTTAGCACCCTGAAAATAAAGCATAATGGCAGACTTTGCCACCTCCTCTCTGCCTGTCAGGTGGACTCACTCTGCCTCTCCGCTTCTTCTAAAAACCTGACCTATCTGCAGCATTGGCTGAGTGTATCATAATGATACGGTAGCAGAGGCGATGCGCCGCAAGTAGGCCTATAACTCAAGTGTTGGCGGGGAGGGGAGAGAAGCACCGAGAAGAAGGTGAAGGCCTGGCTGCTTGATGACTCCCGCTGACAGAGTACGGGCTGTCGGTGAGGACTGAACCTCTGCTTGTTCACTGTTGTCCTGTCAAAGAGAGGGTATCCATAACTGCGAGTGCTTTAGTCAGCATACAGTTAAAGACATGCAGGCCATGTGGGTTTGAACCCCAGTAGACCTGAGCCAGACATTCTGCAGGAGACTGAAGTAGACTTGATAGAGAAATCATCACTTATTTAATTTCACAATGCTGTACTTTTATTGCTAAGACTATTATTTTTAATGGAGCAAGGAATTTACTAGAGGCAACATGACCCAGCTAGGACCTCAAAAGTTTCTGGTTCACTCAGATAAATGTACGATTTATCATTTCTCCCACTGATGGCAGTAACCGAGTTTATTCACTCAAGTGCCTTAAATACTTTTAGATGTTGCCTTCACATACAAAAGGGAGATACAGTTCCGTTATTTGAGTTTGCATGTTATAAAAATGTGTATATTATAAAAAAGAAATATCAAAATGTAAATTTATATAATGATAAAAGTTGCAGTGACTCAAGTAATAAAACTGTTAACATCACCTGCCAATGCATCAGTATTAGCACTCTGATAATATAATAAATATCAAATATAGTGGACTGAGGCAGTCAGGAGACCAAGTTGTTACTTTTGACAATTTAATTACATTTGCTAACATTAAAGCCCCTAAGTTTCACTAACTCCAGACTTTAAAAACTCTCAAACACTATCTTCACACTTGTCTCACTCTTTTCTAGCAGCTTATATAAAGAAAAGCAGCTGCCTGTCCTTGGCCTGCATGTAAATCACCAACTTTCTCAATGGGTGAGGCGTAATGAACCTCGTTGCTTCTCCCTAGCGGCCGAGATGCGAAACGACGGGTGACGTTTCCTGACTTCCGTTTCCAGCGCGGTCACATGATCAAAACAAGCCAACATGGCGTCGAACATGAGCAATATTTGCCGAAACGGGCGCCACTTTCAATCCTTTTCCATCCGTGTGAATATGTAGACAGAGCGCTTAGTTTGCACTGATGTTCGGTGTGTGGAGGCTCCGTGTGGCACCTCGCAGACAGAGTTTTAGCGGCTGTACACGGAGCTAGCAGAAAGCTAGCAGGCATGGAGGAAGTGGAAAACAAGAGAGAAGTACGTAGGATTGTTTACAGTGCTCTCAGCATCCAAAGCAATCCCATTATAAGCAGTTATATTAGTGCTTGTAAGCATATTATAATGTTTCCTCATCATCTAATGAATGTTTGCTCTGTCTTTTTTCCCCCCTCTCTGCTTGCAGACATTTTTACGAGTTCGGGCAAACAGGCAAACGAGATTGAATGGTATGTACACAACTCTTTAGTGATTTAATATCTCTAACTATATATATGATATAACCCTGGATTGATATACTTGACGTGAATGCCCTTATTGAGACTTAATTACAGTGCTGGGACTTCTTATTGGTCCTGAGCAATCATACTGATTTACGTGGATGTTATTGATGAGCGTCAAATAAAGTAAAAATTGATCTCATAGCTGTAAAGTCACACAGCCGAATAAAAAGTTAATACAGAAGTGAGTGATGAAATGAAAATGAAAGTAAGTGATCATAAATAAATGATGACGTGTGTTACTGTAGCAGTGTAACATCAGAAGAGCTGTTCTCTGCTGTGCTGTGTGATATCATCAATTACCTGTTGTTTAATCACTTATGGCAGGTGTGTTCTTTCATTTAAAGGAACTTGTGATATTTTTGTGTATTTTAATTGGCTCTCAAGTTTTTTTCTTTGACTGCGAAGACTAGAGGTGTTCCAGAAGGGGCATCCGGGGATTTTACTGGGATGCTTTTTGCATTAGGAATTTTCCGTGGGCTCTTTGTGTTAAACGCGTCCACTCGGTGTCTTGATAAATGTACTACAGAATGCCTTCTTTCTTTTAATATGCCAAATGCATCTTGTCCCTATGGGAGAAGCTCTTTTCAGCTCTTAAAAGCGTCACTTTGGGCTTTTTATGTTTACCGCTACATTCCCAGAAGGCTGTTAAATGCAACTTAATGCTGCTCTGAGGGAATTTTATGGAATTCTCAAAGACGAAAAAAAGTCGTTTCAAAGATTTTTTTTCAAAGCTTGCAACCGGTGCTTTCTGAGCCATGTAACTGGTTACATATGTCCTTAATCTGTTTGCAAAACACAAGTTAACTATATTTACATTGTTTAAAATAAAATGCATTACATCATCACTAAAATGGAAAGAACGTTTCAGAATGTCCTACTGTTCCACTGAGCAGTGATTCTGGTTTTATAAAACTGATTATCTTTTTGGGTTAGCCATTAAAATTTAAGCACATTAGTATACTAATGAATATATTAGTGGGAAATTTCAGGCACATTATTTGGTCTGGGATCATCAAGGTCACTGAATATTCGTGCTGGTTGCTGTGGGACTGTGTGGCTGAATAACTCTCCAGATAAGCTGGCTTTGATGGTTGGTTTGTTAGCACTTAGAAAGTAAGCTAGCTTTTACCAACAACTGTTGTTTTCATTCTAGGTAAACATATATATATAATATACTTGGAACATATTTGAACAACATGGAGGGTATCTGTTGATATACAGTCGCTGGCCACTTTATTAGGCACACCTTCCTTGTAGCAGGTTGGCCCTCTTTTGCTCTATGCCTTAATTCTTTGCAGAATAGATTCAGAAAGGCACTGGAAACATTCTAGTACTAAGGGGGTCAAAGTCTGGCCACTGTCCTCTGATCTCTGGCATCAATAAAGAATTTTCACCCAGAGAAGCTCCGCTCACTAAATATTTACTCGTTTTCAGACTGTTTTCTTAACAGAATGGTTTCCGTATGGTTGGAAATGCCCAGCAGATTAGTTCAGTCATTTCAGTTTCTGAAATGATCACAGCAGCCCTGCCATGTTCAGAATCACTTAAATCACCTTTCTTCCTCATCCTGATACTCAGTTTGAACTTAGCGGATCGTTCGACCAGGTCAACATGCCTAAATGCATTGAGTTGGTGCCACGTGATTGGCCAATATATATAGTTGCGTTAACAAGCAGATGAACAGGTGTACCTAACACAGTGGCCGGTAATATGCTTACCGTCTTGGTTTCCAAACTTAATGCAGATCATGAAACACCTCCTTTCTTTTTATTTTTAGTCCAAGTCTATGACAAGTGTCAGTGAAGGCTTAGTTTAGAATGTGCCCTTCGCCCTCACGTGGAACCAGGAATCACGTGGGGTACAAAAGGTGGGAGTTGGGGGAGGCAGGGAGCCCTGCCAGACCTAATTAGCAGTCTTTTCCCCTCTCGATTTAACAATGCTCCTCTCAATTAGCGTCAGGGGAGAAATAGTAAGGAGGAGGAGGCCGTCTCTCATTTTAACCCTCCCTCATCTTCTCCCCCTGCAGTTATGGCGTATTGCCTCGTGTCCCGCTCCTCTCCCTCCACGCCTCGCCACAGTCCCTCTTGGCTTCCTTTCTTTTCCCAGCCAGCTAAAAATTAATGTCCCCGCGCGCCATTTGCAGTTAAGAAAAAACGACAGAGACTCGGGGTGCAATGACGGCTGTTCTGCTCTGTTAAATTTCTAATTAAATGTGCGTGTGTGGTAGGGGGGTGGGGGGAGAAGGGACAGGAGGGAAGGGCAGGAAAAGGAAGGAAGCAAAAGGATGGAAGCAAGTCTCATAGCTATAGTGAGTAGGAAGGAGATTTAGAGTGTCACATATTAACACATGGCAGACACACAAGCTTCCTTTGAAACTCCTGTTGGCTTGTAAAGAACTGTCATACTGGTCAGGCTTGTTAAGAATCATCTGACACAAAATTCCTGAGATCTCTCCCCAAAACAGTGATGTTATCCTCAGAAACATTCGCGGAAGCTTACTTAATTTAAAACATGTACCTTCCTTTTCTCTCTCTCTGTGCTTTTCCAGCCCGTATAGGGAAGATGAAGAGGAGGAAGCCTGAGGAAGGGGGCCAGGTATGTCCGCTGTGCAGCGCCCCATTGGCTGGGAGCGAGGAGGAGATGAGTAGACATGTGGAACAATGCCTGATCCAGGTAGTACAATCTGGGCCCTGAACCCTGCCTACTGCTGGTCGGACAGCCTGTCAGCCCTTCCCTTCCAATCACTTCTCTAATTCTTGTAGATGTCACGTCAGTCCAGTAGTGCAGAAACCAACCGGTAGCAACTGTTCTTCCCCTGCCACCCCTACTGCCTCTTAACCTCCTTTACATGGTGGTGTTGCAGTCACATCATATTGGATTAACTGCCTGAATAACCAAAGCATTCAGAAAAACAGTCCAGTGATTTAAGTATAACAGACCTTACTTTGATAGGACTTCTAGGTATACATGTGTGTAATATGGCAACTTATTTTTAGCCTGTCCAAGCAAATACTTCAATATTTTAGTAGTGCAAAATTTCTTTATTTTGAAAGTTCAGCCACTGTTAACCAGCAGCCCGGCCTTATCTTCCCTAACCGTGGGCCAACTGGCTATGTCAAAGTTGTGCAGTCCTCGATATTAGTCGTGGCTGTCTGGACAGCTGGACCCAACCACAGCACGAGAAATGCACTGTGTTGTATTACATGAGTGTTAACTATAAGTCATCCTACTTAGATTTGCAGAGGATTTCTTTTCATAGTATTATTAATAGATCCTTCAGAAAAGTTTGGGTGCGCACACGCAAACCACGACTATCACTACAGCTACGATCTAAATCTACAGGAAACGATGTTTAGACCTTTTAATTCTGATAAGTATTCAAGCATCAGTTGTTACAAGCAGTTTATCTGGTATGATGTGGTTGACTCCTGTGCACTTACATGTTACTCTTATTTGAACACAAATCAAATTAAGGACAATCTGGTTTTCTTTAAATTCTCAGTAGTGTTATCTTTTCCTGCCACAGATCACATCACTCCTTCTCTCCTGTAGATTCTAAACATTCTTTCCTAGAGTAGACTAGAGAAAAAACCTACTCACTACTCCTCCTGTATCTCACCTCACTGATGGCTGTCCATTACACTAAGTAGAGACACTATTACGTTGTTTTTTTTGTTTTTTTTCTCCACTAGCATGCTTTGTTTATCCCGGTACTGTACCAGCTGTGTCTGTAACTGTGCACCAGAAGATGTGGTTAAAGAATTAATTATTCATTATCATAGTTGTTGAACAACAGGAACAACGAAACAAATCTGCTGACTAAGCTAAACGTCTAAATGTGGTCTAAAACTTTGACCACATGATTTAGATAAGCAGCATCTGGTCTGTGTGGTACAGCTCAGGTAAAGCATGCTGGGGAGATCTGGCCTGTTGTCCACCGACCCTTAACTTTAAGAGAGGAAGCAGTGTACTGTTGAAGTCGCTAAGTGGTGCTGAGCTGTTCCACACTGATCTGTACACAGCACTATCTGTGATTAAAACGTGTCCATGTCTGTTTTTGTGCGTCAGCGCGAGGGAGCGTTAGGCGACGATGACTCTGCTGACATGGATGGAGAAAATGGGCGGGGCTTTGAGGAGTACGAGTGGGCGGGACAGAAGAGGATCAGAGCTACAGCTTTGCTGGAGGGAGGCTTCAGAGGTACACACACATACACAGACACACACACAACTCGCATTATTCAGCACTGCTTCTTATTTCACACTTACACTCACTCAAGGCCGGCTGTTTGCGCATCCTCTGGATAAGCAGTTTGTTCAGCGGTGGCGGTGTGTGTGTGTCATCCATCATTCACTGTGCTCATGTGCAGCGCAAGCACTGTCAGGCTGAGAGACTCGGCGGTGAATGCAGCCACGGGAGCTGTAATGCTGCCAGCGGTCCAGTGGCAGCGCTGGCTGGCCTGGGGTCAGCCCGGTTGAGCTTGGCTCGGCCCTACAAGGCCCTCTTGGCGAGGGGGAAGGAAAACACATTTAGCTGGGCAATTGACCCGCTGGTCAACGTGGTGTGCTCCTGTGTGTGCGCCCAGAAATGCAATTATAGAACTAGATGGGAGCGCTGGTCACTGGGGAATATGAGTGTGACACCACACACCTTCAGTGCTCCCACTACAGCTCTCCATCACTTTTTTCTGTCCTCCTGCTTCCATAAATTGTTTTTTTTATCTTAATTATGTCTTTTTCTCTCTGCTTTTTCACACAATTTTTTAAAATACTTCAAGGATCAAGTGTTGACAAAGTTATGGAGTGAGGCCTTTCACAGGCAGTCACAGCATAGGTGTAAGGCGCTTCATTGATTGCTTTTATTTACTAAATATTAGTGCTGTCAGTGTTAATCTCGTTAAAATGACGTTAACGCCATAACTGCATTAACGTGGCAAATTTCCGTTAACGAGTTACTGTGGATCGATCGCCCCGTGCGTGGGGCTGGATGGCGTCAACGGGTTAGGGTGTAGGGTGTATCCCGCCTCTCAGGCTATAACTGCTGGGATAGGCTCCATCCCCTCTGCAGCCCTAAACTTGGTAAGTGGAGGGAAAAACTGATTGATGGTTGTGTTCCACATAGTGGCCTCAGTTGTGTTTATGTGTGAAACAGGAAGAAGAGAAACGCGACTCATCAGGATTTTCCCAGGTGGATCCAAAGACTCGTCGTTGCTTCTAAGAGGCTCGTTCAAACTCTCTTGGCTCAGCTTCTTCTTTCATCTGTCCTGCTGCCCGTTGGCCTCCCCCTCTCCCTGTTCGATACATTGTTAAACACACACACGCTGAGCCTCACCTGCCTCCCTCCCCTTGCTGAGAGAAGAGAGGAGAGAGATCAATGTCGAAGTCTCAACTAAACCGCGACAAAGTGCAGCTCACAGGGTGGGAGGTGGTTTCCCTACCCGTCCATCCATCTCCCTGACGCTCCTTCCATCCGTCCATCTCGCTTTCACGTCGTTAAAGCGAGCAGACACAGGACCCTTCTGCCACACTCTAATAGGGCACCTTGTGATGTGACACAGATAACCGAGGTGGCCTGGGGAGAGAAACTTGAAACACACGCACACACTCGGCAGAAAGCTTAGAAGGTGGATTTAGTCTTGAAAGCTCTAAAGTGGTTCTAACACACACTGCTGAGTCCAGCGGGCTCTTGAGAGCCAGTGGCTGACTAAACGGCTATAGAGATGTTGCAGGGGGGCCTCCTCAGCTGGCGAGATGAAGAGAGGGCCTATTCCTCTGTGAAGTGCCACCATCCTTTCCTCCCTTTCAGAGCACAAGGAAGAAAGGCAGAGGGAACAGGAGCTTTTAAGGGAGGGAGGAAGGGGGAGAAAAAAAATCGAACAAGATCCGTTTATGATTCAACCCAGTGTGAGGGAAGACTTCCCTCTGTCTCGCACCAGCTTAGCAAGGTTGAAAGGACCCATATAGCACAGACAGGGATTTCTTTATCTGTCTAGTAGACTGTCTGTCTGTTTTATGGGTAAGGTACGACTTTAAGTTTGCAGTTTACAATAAAAGGTTTACTTGTAAGGGTGTGTGGTTTAGTAGAAATGCATTTTCCCTGTTATTTAATGTTTTATAATATAAAATATAATATAATAGTTCTTTCTCCAAAGATGGAGGTATTTGAAGATGTTCTGTTTTTTTCAAAACTTCCAAGCTGAATTTGAGAAGATCTTGATCTTCTTTTGCCTGGCTTCCTCATCATTTAGGATTTCAATATGGAAATTTTAGGAAAGATGGGAGAAAATGTTGTCTCTTCAGGTAACATTTAGTCATGTACGCTTATCTGGACCTGGTCACTGGATCGGCAGCCTAAGCAGAAATGCACAGATCCCATCCATCAGCTACCTCCTCCGGCCTATCTGGTGTAACACCAAGGGGTTTCTGGGTCTGCCATGGGGCCTCTTACTGGTGGGACATGCCTGGAACACTTCACACAGGAGGCATCCAAGTCAGATGCCTGACCACCACTGCTGGCTTCAGTGTGGGGGAGCCCTTCTCTCACGACTGAACTCCTCACCCTGTGTATAAGGGAAAGGCCAGGCAACTTTCAGAGGAAGCTCTGAAGCTTCCGCAGCTTGTATCGGTGATCTTGTTCTTTCAGTCACTACCAAAGCTGGCGATCATAGGTGACAGTAGGGACGTACATTGACTGCTACCGGTCAGCTTTGCTTTTACGCTCAGCAACGATGAACTGATGCAGTGTCTGCATCACTGTAGCCCCAGTCTGTCTGCTAATGTCCCAGTCCCCTCACTGGTGAACCCCGAGATGCCCCACTTGGGGCAGCAGCTCCGATCCAGCTTCTTAATTTATTCTTGGAATATTGAGAGTAGCTTTTCATGATTCGATTCCCCTTTTATCAAGATCACACAGATCCAAGAGAAGAAAAAAAGTCTTTAAAACCTGGTGTGTACAGCAGCCGAAGTCTAAGCTTTTGGCTCACTGGGATTAGTTGACTGACTCTGACTTCATTGGGTGTCAACCCAGATAATCATGCCATGAATATCTGTAGATGTTTCTTTTAATTGCTTTCAAATACAACATGTAAATGTTCTGTGTTTCCCCCACATGTTATTATTTGTGGGTCCCACTTTTCTTTATTCCTGTCTTTCGGGGGGGGGGGGGGGGGGGTGTTTATTTTTTTTTTACCTCATCACTAAGTTGTAAAATGTATTCAAAGTTTGGAACACAATAGTTGATCCGTCACAGATGGATGACTAGAAAGGCAGGCAGGGAGGCAGGCAGACAGATCCTGAGGTTCGATATTGGGTCATTCTGAGAGCACAAGTAGGGAAAGATGGGGATTATTGCAGGATGAGATGGCCCAGAGGGATTGAGAAGAGGAGAAACCTGTGCTTTGTAAATGGACTTCAAAGATGACCGTCTCATGTCTTTGTGTCTGTGTCCCCCCCCCCCCCCCCCCCCCTACTCTCTCTCTCTCTGTGACCTGTAAATGGCAGAAAGATAGTGTGATGACCTTTGACATGCCTTCTTTCTGCTTCTTAGAGTCTCGATAATTGCTATGGTAACGGGATGTTGCTGAGGTGGATGATTTGGCTGAGCAGCGCTTCCAGTAGGCCTGATGAGTCCTTTGATCCTCGCTGCCTGTTCAGACCTGTACTTGTGGCCTTGTTATACTGATATGTTAATAAATTCGGGGCCTCTTTTGTTGCTGCCATGGCAGCATGTAACCTGGAGGATAAAATGCGTAGTTTACATGTTAAAGAGTCAGCGACGCTCACGAGAGGTTAGATAATGAGACAAAACAGGGTGGCCCTGTAGGAGTGTGTGTTTGTGTGTGTGGTAGGAAAAAGGGGACATAGTTCAGCAAACAGGGCTAGTACAGGAGAGAAAACAAGTGATACATGAGTGGTGGGATGACAAAGTGAAAGAGAAGCAAGAGAATGGAAGAGAGGGGAGGAAAGTGAAGAAATAAAGGTGATAAAAAAGGAGTGATTGTAAGAAAAGGTGAGGGAGAAAAAGAAAGAAAAAGGCAAAGAGGGTAAAAAAGAAACTGGGGAGGGGGCGTTGATGAATAATGTGAGTGAAAGGCAGTTAGAGTGGGGCTGACCTTTCCCTGGCCAGATTAGATTGGCCTGCCAAGACTGCTTACAGGGACAGATAGAAGCACGGTAACGCACACATACAGAGCAAGCAGGCCACACGTACACTCTCAGGGAATACACTAGAGTCAGGGACAGTGTGTGTTCACACAGCCCAGACCATGTGTGGCATTATATTTTGAAGTCCAGGTGGTTGAATAAAAAAAAACCAGCATCCATGCATTCATGTCCACCACAGGAGAAACTTTTAAAGGATTTTTTTATATATGTATATATAAAAAGTCAAAATTTCTGTTTACTGCATCCTGCTATTAAAGGGCATTAAAGTGATACTTGAAGAGTTTTTAAAAACAGGTGAATCATTGCTCATGATTTCAAAAGACTTTGTTGAATACCCCTGGTGACTGGTTAAATATTACCTATGACCACTCCTGTTAGGATCGATTTGGTCAATGTTTGATTTAGTTTAAGGAGTGAGATGCTGTAAACTGTACAGTGTGAAGAGCGACAGCCATTCACAATAAAGACATAAGATGAGGAGGTAATGGGGATGCACTGATCCCATATTTGCATTCAGTGTCTGTTTGAGCTTGACTTAAACAGCTGGATCTGATTTTAGTTCGACGTTGTCTATATGAGATAGCCAAAAGGATAGTAGCTGTGCTATCAGCTGATGTGGGCTGGCGTTGATCTACACCTGATCTTCCAGGATGGAGGTGGCCCTTCTGAAGTAAGGTTGGGCTTGATTTTCTGATAGTACAGAGACACTCAAGTTAAGTCTCATGCTTTGAAAATGTAGAGGAAAAAGTGTGAAAATCCAAATGTAAGTCACTGTACATGTCATTACATTAAAATGTATGAATGTGACATGCACGCTGTTCTTCTGCAGTGCAATAAGCTGATGCCCGAGGACCAAGCAGACTGCACGGCCACTGCCGCCATATGTTCCCTTCTAACGCTGAGACCAAATAAAAATTAAAAGGTTCTTTTTATTTGATCACTGAAAACCATGGGCCTATTGTAAAACGGCTTAGTATCTGTGGCACCTTTTTTTCCCCTCCTGTGAGTTACATTGTTAGGTGGGAGGAGAAGCAGTTGACGTTTAAATCCCAGAAAAACTTTTATGAAAGCCAGAGTGTCGGATTTGCACTTTGACTAAGACTGTAGTGGAGTGAGATGGGGAAGAGCAACTGTTATGGGAAGTCTAGTTTTGAGACTCGTACACCGGGACAGGTAGGTTAAATAGGATGGCTGTCAACTCTTTCTGGTCCTCCATCCCCCCACAGACACACACACACAGACACACACACACACAAAACACTAGTCCAGCTGAGAGCTTGTAGAAATTGGAATAGGTGTAAATAAGATGGCTGTCAGGCCTGTCACTGGTAGAGACACACACAGACACTTTCAGAGTTACAACACACATGGCTCCAATAGTCAAGGTGTAAGTGACACACACACATATATAAATATTACCTACCTATCTCTGTGTGGTAGATAGACATGGTGTAAGTGACGGGTAGACAGACTTGCACATGCACACACACACACACACACCTTCAAGGGGTTGGAGAGACAGGAGCGTAAGTGACAGAAGGACAGACAGCCTCAAACAAACACTGAAGAGACACCTCTAAGTGACGGACACACACACAGAGCCAGCTGTGTGGCTAAGTGGAGCTGAAGGGAGCAGTCAGGCAGCGGTAAGAGTTTGTCTGAGCGTTCATCACTCGGTTTATAGAAGTGCCACTCACACACACTCCCTCTCCTTCTCTCTTTCTCCAAGATTGATGGGTAAGGTGTCAGTCTGGTGTCAGTTCAGCCCAGCTCTGTGTGCCGTCTCCCTTTCACCTCCTTGTCTCTGACCAAATCTAGCTCTCTTTCTCACCTGTCCAGGTTATTGAAAAGTCTTTAATTTGGTTTGGAGAAGCTGAAGTTTTAGACGAGCTAAATTTAGCATCGTCAAGTTCTGAAGTGTGTCGGAAAGTTACTCCAGGTCTTGGTGTGGTCTGTGCCCTCTTAAGCTGGTTCTCTCTGGATCTGTATGTTGATGATGTGTAGAATAATGTCTGAGCAATGGTAATTCTGCACTGCACTTATAAAGTTGCTTAAATAGACAAAGCTCTTCACAGTTTTGACTTCCAAAAATGTGTCTGTAGTGATGCTTTTATTTTGATGAATTTTGTGCAGAGGTGCGTATGACACGGAGCTGCAAGTATATTTTTACTTGATTTTGGACTTTTGTTAATGTCAAAGTGTGATGTGGAGTTGTTAAATAAATGCAAATGTTGTTGCCCGCATGGAGCGTTTTTGTTTTGCTGTTAAAGCGAAGTAATGGCCCTCTTTACTTTTTCTTTTTCCTCAGCAACTGGTTTTGCTACGTGTAGCATCAAAGAGAGCGCCGCAGACAGCGATGCCGACCTTGATGTGGATGGAGACGACACCTTGGAGTATGGCAAGGCTCAGTACACCGAGGCCGACATCATCCCCTGCTCCGGTGCTGGAGAGGACCAGGGAGAAGCCAGGGAGCGAGAGGCGCTACGGGGAGCTGTGCTCAAGTACAAAAGCTTAACTAGTAGATTTTTCTGCCAGAAAATCTGAAAATCACCTGAGTTAGTAACCTTGAGCTGCCACTTACATGGACATCTGTGTCTCTGTCTTACAGCGGGGGGATGCCTTCTAATAGAATAACACCTGAATTCTCCAAATGGGCCAGTGATGGTAAGTAGGGACAAAATAACTGTCTCCTCAGGATATGTTGGAAAGGCTAAAAAGCCAGCACTGAACGGGTCACCTGTCTCTGTGTCTACAGAGATGCCTTCAACAAGCAACAGCGAGAGCAGCAAGACAGACCCCAGCACTCCCTCGTCTTCCTCCTCTTCCTCCTGCGCCCCACGCACCTGTAAAAACAGCGAGATTGAAAAGTAGGTGACAGAGAAAACACACGTGGACACACACTAGTTGGATTTTTGAAATGGATCAGTTAAACGTGAAGTGGAATGATCTTTCGACTGCCTTCTTTATAAGGCTTAGTGATGCATTTCTCTATTCCTGATATGCGCGTTTAAGGCCAATTTCCTGGAGTTGCAAGGTAATAATTGAATTGTTTGACTGTATGTGTGCTTACACTTTTACATAACGTGCTTCCATCAACTATTGGAAGGCTGAATGCAATAAATGTTTCACTGAAATAAATCAATCGGCACTCTGCATGTCCGTGGTCCATATTAAATATCAGTAGAAGGGATAACTGGCGAATAAGCAGAGCAGCTTGAACTGTATTGATCAGAAACAGCACCGTGAGGCAAGAACTGCGTGTGTTTGCTGAGCGAGGGGATGCATTCAATAAGTTGTCGTCTGCAACGTGATCGTTCCAGTTTTAATTTGCATGTGACCGAGGGAAAAAGATGCTGACAGGTTAGGTGGCAATCTGACCGCACTGATTGGTTCTCCACATCCAGTGTTATGTAGGGACAGGTTTCCTTCCTCACGTTCTTCAGCTTGACTGACACAAATACTCCTGTACAGCAGACTCTATAACTGCATGTGCATTTGTTTTTTGTTGGGGTTTTTTTTAACAATGCTGGTGTTGGTGTGCGTTTCCAAAGACACGACACTCTAGCTGAGGTTTTAGTGGTCACCAGGAGCAGAGCATGGCTTAATTTAAGTATCCATTTAAAGGAGGCCAACTAGCTGCTGAATGATTGCGCTGGAACAAGCAGTCAGCCGGCTGGCTGGAACAATTCCCTGCATCACTCCTCTCTGCTTACTATAAATGCACGTATTTGTGGAGCTTCTGTGCTCCTCCGTCCCCAAATGAAAATGAGATTTGTCTCCTTTCGTTACATTGATACATTGTGTGTGTGTGTGTGTGTGTGTGTGTGTGTGTGTGTGTGTGTGTGTGTGTGTGTACGGTGCTTTGCACAGGGCAGCGTTAGTGAAATCTCTCTCTCTCTGATCCCAGATGGGTAATGATCTGGTCGCCTCCCGGGGCGTCCTCGTTCCTCTGCTCATTCCCCTGCAAGATAAATGAGCTCACACATACACACACGCATACATACACATATACACACGTACAGCGCCTGAGACGCTCTTTCCCCTCCAAGATAAATGGCCCCTCCAATGCCGCCAATGCGATTGCTGCCAAATTTGGTGCTCCAGCTGGAACAATGCGGAGAGATTTCCATGTGGTTTCTGCAAATAATTGAATCTGTCCTCAATTTGGAAGTGATGAAGCTAGATTTGTAACCCCCTCCTCCCCATCACCTACACGTACACATACACGCCGCCCAGCCTGTCTTCGTCTTTTTCCTCTCATTCTTCGCTTTATTGCTCTGTCGCTAAGCTGCATGTCTCTCGCTTCCTCCTGCTTTTCTCTTTCACATTTCTGTTGTTCGTTTCTTCCCGTCCCCTGTCTCAATTCTTCTGAGGCACTTACAAGATGCCCCTTCCCCCCCTTGCCTTTCGCCATCTGAGGCCTACGCACATATATATTGGGCAGGGGAAATCAATAGTGACTTAAATGTTTTATCATGGTGTGTGAGTGTAGTTAAGGCCTCGGTTAACAGGGTGCAAAAGAGAACGATGCTGCTGCTGTTTTTTGTTTTTTTTGTTGTTGTTGTTGTTTTTACAGCATGTAGATGTGAGAAGTTTGTGTCTCCACCTGGTTGATAAAATGTTTGCAATGTGCTGCAAAAAATTAATTACCGTCTAATTTTATCATTTCTATGTGCTTGTGTTGAGAGAGAAGCTGAGTGAGGCTAAAATGTAGGTAGACAGTAGATTAAGACACAGGGCTGATTGAGATAGATGGTAGAGATCTTCAGCTGCGCACACGCACACACTCTAATAAAATGAGGAATAGCCCCACACAAGTTGGGGACAGAGCGCTAAATAGAGGGGAAGCAGAGCCATCAATCTGTCTCTGTCGGGCTTTCCTGCTTGCTTTTTTCACCACGGGGATGAGTCGAGATGAAAATGCATCGCTATTTCACCTTCTTTCAGTGACATGCATGCACACCCACACACACACTGTCCAAAAAGCCCCGTGGGGCAGTAAGCACATTGGAGCAGAGGCATGTTGTATTGATGGCAGTTCTGTTTCAGTATTTATTCTGGTTTCATGACTTTAGGCTCAAAGATCAAGGCCACAAGCTGAAACCTACCAAGCCTGGACCACATTGTATAAGAACGCACACACACAGTGTTGTTAACAATTAATAAAATCATATGTAACATCCTCAGACGTGGACCCAACTGCCCCACTCACATCCTAAAATATGTAAGAAAATGATCGGGCTGCATCTCCTGCTGCCGCCTTCTCGTGAGAATTGGATGAACCCAGAATCTGCGTTTCTTCCTTTTTTTGTATACTTCATTTTTTTCCACAGTGCCTGTTTTTGAGAACACATTGCCGTGTATATACATTACATAGTGGTGTTTTTGTCATGCGCTCTGCGTGTAGAGGTCTTAGGACTGTTACAGAAATGTCTTACCTTTCAGGTTGTAGCCCAGCCTAAGATGTTAATGTGTTTCTCTGAGTCCACATGATGTGTTTTCGAAACCTGGCTCCCAGAGTGAGATAAATTTTCTTATTCTGGCTCAGAGACTGAAAACCCCAGAGCCAGCTTAAACTCAAGGATTTTCACTTGTGCATGTTGCTCTGTAAGAGGCTGTTCATCTCCCTGCATGCCACATTTAGCCCCAGAGAGTTGTCTTTCCTTTTCTTGGCCCTGTGAAGTCATCCTGTTCCCTTCTTTACCTCCATTAAATCTCTGCACCTCCTACATTCTCCACCAACAAACACACACATAGACACACACACACTCCCTCTCTAGATGTCCACAGCTGCATAAAGAAGATGAACTTGTTTTACCACAAAACAAAAATAAGTAGAAGTGAGCGGTTAGAAAATGACTTCTACACACTTGTTTGCAAAAGTAAAACTGTTTTTTGCTGGCTTGTTTCGTTTCGCGTCAAACAAGACAAGAAACCCTTTTGGAAGAGTTTTGTTTACTGGAGCTGATAAAAAGAAAAAAGACGGCCTTGTTAGAGGGATGACTTCTGTCCAGCCCAGAGTCCACGGCTGCTTTATAAGCTAGAGGCTAATCAAGGCTAAATGGCTTTTTACAAGCTCGGTGCTAATAAGAGGAGAGGGTAAAGCAGTTTATAGGGCACCAGGGTGGCAAGTCAAGACAGGCCTTTACAAAGGTGGGAGGATGATGAGGTTACAGGAAAGAGTTAGTGCAGGTCAGCTTTTTTTCCACAGATCTGAAAGAGGGAATAGGGAAGGATGCTTTGCTGGTCCGGAAGCATTTCAACCACAACACGACAAACAGTCATCCTGCTGAATCTTTAGCAAGACGAGTGCCTACAAGCTGCAGCGCTGCTGTTTTTAAGCCTGTTGTAACATCAGTCCAACCAATGATTTTCATAATCTTTTATTAGTATTTTTTTAAATAATAAAGCAATCCTTCACTGTACAATTTCAGGGCCAAATGCAGACTTTCTTCATTGATGATCTAAGAGATATGAATTCCTTTTGGGAGAAAGAAGCCAAAACATTATTCGGTCCACTGTTTTTATCACTCTGTCATTAGTTCATCAGCTTAAATAAACTTATTGTGATATAATTCCAGAATCTCACCAAAGAGACCACAGACGTGGGTACAGTCTCAGGTTGAACCCCTAGAATTTTTTTCCTCCACTAAGCTTATCAGATTATCATGGAGGTATTTGAACAAGTCTGCTGATCACCACACAAACCTGAAATGTTTAATTTTAATTTAATCTTCAATTTAGTTTAAATGTTCAATTTATTTTAATGAGCTTGCTTGATGATGTGAATTCATGTAGATCTACCGGTGTGGTCCAAAAAATAGATTTTCAAAATCTCAGACGTTGAGAGGAAATTAAGTAAGTTGAGCCCCGTTTCCTTTCCCCTGTACACTTCCCCACTACTGTTTGAGTATGCAGCAAATGGAGCCATGTCCTAGGCCACACACACACACACACACACACACACAGCCACTTACTGTGTTCATCTCTTCCTTCCTTCTGCTTGTCCTTCCCCATCCAGATCAATACCATAGATCAACTAGCTATCAGGCTGCAAAATGACCACATCACCATAAATACGCACACTGCTTATACCTCACACGCACACACACACACTCACACACACACACAACTATTGCATTTTACCAGAGAATGAGTGGATAGCTATAATAAACACCAGCTGGCTTGTGCGGCTCGTCTCCCTCCACCGAATCACTGTCATCATCATCATCGTTGCGGTCTGTGCGTCTTCCCTATTGATCTAGTTATCGCTGCTTCATATGCTGTCGGACAGTGTTAAACGCACATTTTCTGTTATCATGCTGCGCATTAATCAGAGGCCACTCACCGGTAGGGAGGACAGGGGATATAAGGAAAGAGAAAGTTGGAGGAGACAGGGATGAAGAAGCAAGGACATGTGGCGATGTGGAGATAAATACAGAGCCATGGCGATAGACTGGCATGGGTGAACATGGGAGAAGCTACAAAAACATAACAGAGAGGATGGACGCTGAGTGTGAGACTTAAAAGCAACACAATAAGATGTTTAAGCGAAAGTCTGCGACGCGATGAGTCCTTTGAGAGTGCAGACGTGTTAAATAGAAGGATGTAAATACTCTGTTTGACCTGAGGAAGAAGAGAAGTCAGGAAGATTCAAAGAGGTCTTGTTGTTTATTGAGCTACAAGAAAGACAAAGCGTATCGACAAAGACTTTGACTTGAAACATGTTGTACTACACAGGAGCGTGCACAGGGCCCTAATCAGATGGTATAGAATGAACATGTGTAGAGAATGATACATCTCTAGAAAGATAGTAGTCCATTAAATTCATATCATAGGATTTAACACAAATACAGTGGGGCAAAAAAGTATTTAGTCAGCCACCGATTGTGCAAGTTCCCCCACTTAAAATGATGACAGAGGTCAGTAATTTGCACCAGAGGTAAACTTCAACTGTGAGAGACAGAATGTGAAAAAAAAATCCATGAATCCACATGGTAGGATTTGTAAAGAATTTATTCGTAAATCAGGGTGGAAAATAAGTATTTGGTCAATAACAAAAATACAACTCAATACTTTGTAACATAACCTTTGTTGGCAATAACAGAGGTCAAACGTTTACTATAGGTCTTTACCAGGTTTGCACACACAGTAGCTGGTATTTTGGCCCAGTCCTCCATGCAGATCTTCTCGAGAGCAGTGATGTTTTGGGGCTGTCGCTGAGCAACACGGACTTTCAACTCCCGCCACAGATTTTCTATGGGGTTGAGGTCTGGAGACTGGCTAGGCCACTCCAGGACTTTCAAATGCTTCTTACGGGAGCCACTCCTTTGTTGCCCGGGCGGTGTGTTTTGGATCATTGTCGTGTTGGAAGACCCAGCCTCGTTTCATCTTCAAAGTTCTCACTGATGGAAGGAGGTTTTGGCTCAAAATCTCACGATACATGGCCCCATTCATTCTGTCCTTAACACGGATCAGTCGTCCTGTCCCCTTGGCAGAAAAACAGCCCCATAGCATGATGTTTCCACCCCCATGCTTCACAGTAGGTATGGTGTTCTTGGGATGCAACTCAGTATTCTTCTTCCTCCAAACACGACGAGTTGAGTTTATACCAAAGAGTTCTACTTTGGTTTCATCTGACCACATGACATTCTCCCAATCCTCTGCTGTATCATCCATGTGCTCTCTGGCAAACTTCAGACGGGCCTGGACATGCACTGGCTTCAGCAGCGGAACACGTCTGGCACTGCGGGATTTGATTCCCTGCCGTTGTAGTGTGTTACAGATGGTGACCTTTGTTACTTTGGTCCCAGCTCTCTGCAGGTCATTCACCAGGTCCCCCCGTGTGGTTCTGGGATCTTTGCTCACCGTTCTCATGATCATTTTGACCCCACGGGATGAGATCTTGCGTGGAGCCCCAGATCGAGGGAGATTATCAGTGGTCTTGTATGTCTTCCATTTTCTGATGATTGCTCCCACAGTTGATTTTTTCACACCAAGCTGCTTGCCTATTGTAGATTCACTCTTCCCAGTCTGGTGCAGGTCTACAATACTTTTCCTGGTGTCCTTCCAAAGCTCTTTGGTCTTGGCCATGGCGGAGTTTGGAGTCTGACTGTTTGAGGCTGTGGACAGGTGTCTTTTATACAGATGATGAGTTCAAACAGGTGCCATTCATACAGGTAACAGAAAAGCTTCTTACAGAAGACGTTACAGGTCTGTGAGAGCCAGAGATTTTCCTTGTTTGAGGTGACCAAATACTTATTTTCCACCCTGATTTACGAATAAATTCTTTACAAATCCTACCATGTGGATTCATGGATTTTTTTTTTCACATTCTGTCTCTCACAGTTGAAGTGTACCTCTGGTGCAAATTACTGACCTCTGTCATCATTTTAGGTGGGGGAACTTGCACAATCGGTGGCTGACTAAATACTTTTTTGCCCCACTGTATACTGCAGGATCACAGTACAGTGATGTTGTACTGTGACTAAGGACAATGTTGTTGATGATAAAAGATTACTTTTTTCTTCTTCTTTTTCTTGTGTTCAGCACCCAGCAGATTCATCCAGCTTCCACTGTTTTGTGGAACTTTGAGACATTGTAGCATAAAATACTCTAAATCTCAATGTTCCTGTTTCCTAATGTTTATTTGTTTTTATTAAATGGGACTGAAAACACAACTGTACAATTCTTGTTACAAGAGTGTGAGAGTGGGCGCGTCATCTGTGGTGTAGACCTATACTTAAAACCTCTATCGTCTCTCTTGCTTGTTCCCAGGGTAACGGAGGAAGAGTCCACGGCAACCACCATGGAGGCCCTGAAGGCTCGAATCAGAGAGCTGGAGAAGCAGATACTCCGAGGAGACCGATACAAATGTCTCATCTGCATGGTGAGCATAGCGTTTACATGAGTGCTGTCTGTACGTCGAGCTTCAGTGGAAGTGTTGTGGCTTTGTCAGAAGGCAGCATTAGCATTTGTCGAACTGCATGTAGCACCATAAACATGTGAAACTGCGGTTGGGGGGGGGGGCTATAAACTGACCTTCCACTTTATTAGGCCAGATACGTAGCAAGGGCTGATAAGGTCTGTCCCATGTCACAGGCTTATCTGAATACCAGAATGTGCTGTATTTTTGGGACAGTCAGTGCATTCAGTGGATGTAAGTAGCAACCACTGATCACTTTCTACCTTGAAGAGGGATTCAACCCTCTACCCTCACCTATTTTTTTCAAGCAAACAGAAATTAAAAATTACTCACTGTGGCCAGAGTGCTTATCTTTATATCTAGCTGCTCGGTTTGAGTGACCGATTTTTCTGTTCGATAATGTTTGTGTGTTTTACTATAGGTTGTGTACTTGTGCTGCAGAAATATGTGAAGCACCTGCATGTAGGGCTGTGCGATATGACCAAAATCTCATATCCTGATATAAGAATTCTATCGTCCCGATAACGATATAAATCACAAAAATGTAACATTTTCTGTAAATTCTGTGAATCTCGGGCAGCTCGTCTTGCGTGAAGTGTTTCCAGCTGGGCGTCGTGTAGCTGGAGTCGAGTGTTTTAACCGATGCATGAAATGATACATTTTTAGACATAAGTTGTAACGGCCGCCGTTTTCTTTGTGAGTATTTATTACACGGCGTGCTGCGGGGAAAAGCCTGTTCTAACGTTTGAGTCTAAGGTTTATTTTTTAGCACCTGGCGTCTCTTTTTTTACTTCTCACCCATAAATAATCTGCTCTTTCACGTGATTCAGTTTATTTTGAAAAGTCTCAACAGGATCTTGAACTTTATTGTGAAAGGTTTATGTGGAACATAAACAAGCAGACATGTGATGGTGTTACCGTCAACGCATAAAAACAGGCGCTTGTCCATCTGTAGTGTGGTTATATTAAATATAAGAGAAAGAGAGAACTTTAAGAAATTAATATAGCCACTACAGTGACCATCAAAAAGATGCAAAATAAACTGTTTACAGCAATATTTTTTCAACACCACGAAACAAACGATAGCGTAAAATGAAACGATAGACGTTTTTATATTGCCATCCGATATATATCGTTATATTGAACAGCCCTACCTGCACGCATCTCATTTCTGCTCTTCGTGGGAGCATTTTCACTGTCCCGAGTGCTGCTGGTGTTGTGTTGCTGTTGTGTTGTGGCCCTTTGCATGGCTTTGCAATTTGGCACGATTGTCTGCTGTCACATTTCCAGAGCGAATCATTTTTCTTATCATGTCAAGCTTCATCTCAGGAGCACAGAAATATGTGTATGTTCAAATTCTGAGATAGCGTCCTGACTGTGCTGTGCACAAAGCAGGTTAAATCTGTGAAAAATGTGTCGAAGTTTGACTTTTTAGGTGAAAAGACACTCCTGTACGTCACAGCTTGTATTGATGGCTGATTGGACCTTACAGATCAATAGTTAAAGCCATGAGGGACAATATAGAGGTCCATCAGACACTTGAGATGCAGTTGCGCCTACACCTCACATCAGTGTTTGTGTACCCCCACTTTGTGTCAAGTACCCACCCTGTCATTCTTCAAGCGTGTGGACAGTGCAGCGTCGGCATCCTGTGCTTGCTGCGTGTGTGTGTGTGTGTGTGTGTGTGTGTGTGTGTGTGTGTGTGTGTGTGTGAGAGAGAGCCTGTTGGTGTGTATGCATGTGAGGCGGGTAATTACCAGCGCCTGCGCTTCCTAAAGGTCGCTGGGTGCCTGAGGTGACACGGAGGGCAAGGCACAGCGATCGATCACTCACTGCCCCATGAGCACACAGCTCTTCTCTGCTCATCTGTCACTGTCCCTCATCTGTTTTACGCACACACACAAACACACACTAAGCCATACAGAGAAATACAAATATGTCTACATACACACACACACACACACACAGGCCTCTTCCATCTAATCTGTCTCTGTCTGTCTTTAACCTGTCACTGGGCTCCCTCCCTGTCACTGGGTCTGATCTAAATGTCATCAGATTACTCTCACTAACTGGCAGATTTTGAAGCAGCTGGAGATTCCACCGCATCAAGTAGATGCACAAACACTTTGAGCAGATGTATGACTCAGTCTAAACGCCACCGCTGTCACCTCTACACCAATATTTCTGCAAATATTTCTTACTCATTTTTACCTTCTGATTGTCTGGTGGAAATGCTCGCCCTCTGTATCAAGTTGACTCAAGTTCTCTGTTAGCCTTTACTGATGCTGAGGGTATCTCAGTGATGCAGCTCAGCACTATCTGTAGGTTTCTACCCCCATCTATTGGTCATTTTAGGGCAAGGAACTTAAAATGTGCTTGAAGATTGTCCTAAACTACTTTTGGAAATTCAATATATTCAGATATTTAAATATTGAGATATTTCAGTTTTAAAGTAAGGTTGTTGATGGGCTTGATTGCAAATATTTAGACTGTTTGAAGACTACTTAGATGTACTTAATGTCTGTTTCCATATAAGGAAATTTCAACGACATTTAAACATGCCTGAATTTTCAGATTAGCCAGTGTAGTATTGCTCTTTGCTTAATTAAACTGGGTGACTGTAAGAGACCAAGTTTAAAAAAAATACTACAAGGACATATTTATCAAAAGAGCCTTTACAAGTAAACTGATAAATAAGACTGTAATGTGAGCCTGGTTCTGTTCTAGGTTTCTTCCTGTTAAAAGGGAGTTTTTCCTTCCCACTGTCACCATGTGCTTGCTCATAGGGTTTTGGCTGATTGTTCGCGTTTCTCCGTTATTATTGTCGGGTCTTTATATACATATAAAGCACATTGAGGCGACTGTTGTTGTCATTTTGTGGTATATACATAAAACTTAGCCCATTCTTCCATTAGCAATGTCAGTGAAGGGTCAGCATAAAAAAAGCCATTTATTTTACATTCACGCCTCAGTTGCACTTTCAGAGTGTAAATGTTTCTTCGCACTTGTAAAATCTAACCAATGAGATAAAACTCCTGAAGATCTGAGCTTTTCCAGTTGACTTAGCATTTTAGCCTAGTTGTCATCCAATCAAAGGTGGAAGAAGTTGTATTCAAAGCCTCACTTTACTTTCTGGCTGTCATTAGCACACACCGTGATGTTTGTGTGGGTTTGTGTTTGTCCACACGCGTCTTCTGTTGCTCTTTGGTGTGTATGTGTGTGCGCGATCAGTACAAGCCTGGCTCTGTGATTAGCTGCCACCTTTCGCCCCCAACCTCTCCTCTCCAACCCCCACCTCTCCCTCCTCCTCCTCCTCCTTCCGCAGAGGAAGCCTGCTATCCAGTCAGGCGCGGAGCTCAAGAGCATAGGGGCCAATGAGGTCGGAGAGAGGCAGCCTAAGTCCCTCCCCCTCGGCCTGTATTGCCTGTACAGGGGCCTTGTGATTGGTGGCTACAGCAGCGGCATAAAGAGGCTCCTCCCACAGCCCTTACGGAGGGTAAGGCACTCCCTCCCTCCTTACCTCCTCCGCTCCTCTTCCCACCCTCACCTCATTCCTCCCTCATATCTCCATTCTTTTCCAGAGGGAAAGAAAAGGACGCCCAGCAGGGCTCGTTCACGGCTTCCTCCCTCATCTCCCCCCTCCCTGCCCGTTTCCCTCTGTCTCTGCCCGTTGCCTGGCCGATGTCGTGTTTGTGCACGTGTGCGTGTACGTTTGTGACCCGCAGATTGCCGGTTCAATTTCCCATACGCTGCCTTGCTCAGTGGTTCTGTGGCTGCTGGCTGTCTTTCCGTGGTTAGTGATTTCATGCTGTTTGTCGGTCAGGGATTGTGTAGCGTTACTTGTTTGTTGCTAGCTAAAGTGAGTGTCCCGTGAATCCGATGTAGTTTAAATTTTTTTTTTTTTTTTTTTTTTAATAGGACTCCTACACGATGCCGCTCACCTCCATCCAGTGCTGGCACGTCCACTGTGAAGAATGCTGGCTCAGGACTCTGGTACGCTCAAACTCACACACTTCATCTCACTCGCACACACACTCAGTGCTACGGGGCAAGTCCTCATGACATGCAGTTATTTCGGCCTCATTTCATAGTCAGTGAATTTTTCTCTGTATTCATGCCCCGTAGGGAGGAACTAAAATGGAATGTTCCCCAAATGACCCGTTCTCTCTCAGCACGCTCAGTGCAAACACTTGTAGCCTCAGTCAGGGAAAGGCTTAGATGGAATGGTCCCCAAAAGGCTTGTTAAAATGTTGGAATAAAGTGGTCAACTTCAGCCTCCACTGGCTTCTATGTACTGCCTTAGGTCTACACACACCACACACACACACACCACACACACGCCCCTCCACTGCGGTTTTGCTGGTTATTAGTTAGTCTAATATATTCAGTAGTGTGCAGTTAGCTGTTGCTAATGTGGTAAATGGAGCGCAAAAGAAAATAGTGTTCCTACAGCTGGAAGGGTAAACAGAAGGGTAACAGCTTTCTCTGATGTCTTTGCTCTTATCGCCTCTTTTCCCTCCATGAAATATCTGATGTTGTCAATGTTCTCGTCTCACCTTGTTTCCCCTGCCGCCCTTTCCCCATGAAGCCTAATTGTACTCATCAACATACCCACAGGCCCGTCCCACCTGGAAAACGATCACAAATAAGCTGATCATTAGTGCCACATCATTGTATACAGTATTAGTTGCATCAGTGTCCTAAAAAGTTTGATTTTTAACTTCATTGAATGATGTAAAAACATTGATTGCTGGAATATTTTGACTAACCCTAACCCTGGGGAAGATGTTAAACTTGAGTACACCTTAGCCAGTACACTATTTATACAATTTTGAAGAACTTCCTGAGTAACATCTGGGTTAGTGTGCAGACAGCCTTGCATCAGCAGTCCTAGGGTTCTAATCGAAGCTGTCTTCTTGAGTCTTTACGAGTCTAAAGCATCTCGCTGGTGTTTTGAATGAAGAGAATCACCTTCAGTTTATAGATGCAGTTTCAAATCTCTAAAACTCTTCACACTTTGCTCAGTTTATCCTTTTTGGGCTTAGGCAGGCTGCTGATTGGTGGACCAGCTACCACTGTCTGCATTAGATTCAGTGTGTTAAACCATGTGACATCGTCTATGTCAGGGGTCAGCAACCTTTAACACCCAAAGAGCCATTTGGACCCGGTTTTGACGCAAAAGAAAACACTGGGAGCCGCAAATACTTTTTCACATCTAAAATGAAGATAACACTGTATATATTGTTTTTTACCTTTATGCTTTGTGTGAACAACTAAGGTGTGTTGCTTATGAAATCCATAAAGTGCTACAGAGAAAATTACATTTTATTTATGTAATTAACACATTTTGAACTCTTAAAGAAATATAACAAAAGGAAAGACACCCAGCTGAACTAAAATGATCCATGTAGCAAACAACAACTGTTGTGAGCCGCCACCCTCATATCGCCTTTGGGCTTGTGGAGCCTTGATCTGACTTTTAAAAAATAACTGGAAAAAAGCACTATGCTGCTAAAAGATGAAAAACAGATATTGCAGCACCGCTGCAGGAGAAGTCGATGCACCTGAGCGGCACCCGCAATCACGCCTCGCCACCTTAACGTCTGTGCTCTCTATGCTGTTGTTGGTATGTGTCGGGCTGTGAGCTGCAAAGCTACAGCCGGCTGTATGCGTACAGCAACCATGTGTGTAAAGTGTTCAAAAAAGAGATGCTGAAAAGCATGTTCATGGAAACATCGTCGGGTCTGCCGTGATATGTTTACAATGGGACTTCTGCTCCTGAACCTCTGCGCACAGCGTCTGCAAATCGGGGCTGTACGAAGTCACTTTCATCTTTAAGCAGGGCTGTAAGCTTTCATCTGTGAGGCGTGAGCGGTGTTTGTTTTTAACATAGTTCATGGTGGAGAATAGCTGCTGACATAATGTGGATCCGAAGATCCATAATTGGCCTACCTGGGGTTGAAAGTCTCGATAAATGCGCGGCGTTTCGGCGGGTACACCGGCTTCCGCGAGTGTGACGCTTATTTTGAGCGATGAAAAAATAATAGAATATAATTTTATTTTTATATTTCAATATCACAATAATCTTCCAATTTAGAACTACAAGTTAAAAAAGAACTAACATAAATAAAATACACTTCAGCTAAATACTTCTAATTTATTTTCCCAAACCACACGGAGCCGCAGTAGAAGGACTAAAGAGCCGCAGGTTGCCGACCCCTGGTCTATGTCAAGGACTGAATGGAGTAGACTTTATTTTTCCAGGGATTATGATGAATGATGCATGGGAATGTCTGATGACTATTTCAGCCTTGTATGCAGCTATACATTTTAAATGTGGTGTTTCTGAAATGGTTTGGTCCAGTAGAATAGCTACATGATAGCAGATAAAAGCAACATAAGCTAATAGTCCCAACCATTACCACCCTTATTCATGCTAATAATTGTCTGAAAAATGCTTTCAGTTTAAGGTGATTTAAGAAGGCCTTCATTTGAGTACGAGCAGAAAGGCAGTCTGGGCCTGATTAATAAATTAGTTAGCCTGCTTTCTAATTCTTCTGTTATTAATTGCTCAAAAGAAAGCACTCCATTGTTTCCATCTGCAGCGTACCTGTGTTTTCTGTGTAGGTGTGTGCACAGACGTGCATCCTGCCACTGCTGGTTTAATGTATGGGGAATTAAAGTCATAGCCTGGAGACAGCTATAAAACCGGGAGGGCCAAACTGATCAAAGTAAATGCCCAGGAATCTAGTTAACATCAGCCCAGCCACTTACCGCTTTAATGAGCGAGGCAGCTGGAGCCCAGTGTAACAGGCACACACCCATGCATGCTCACTGCCCACAGTAAACAGCAGAAAGCTTTGACGGGCCTCCAAACAAACAGAAGTGCTCCCTCAACAGAGTATCAATAAAATCGCTTAAATAACACTTAGTTAAATTTATAATATTAAACAATGCTTTGATACGTGATTTATGAGAGGTATTTCTGAAGAAAATGTTCATTACTTTTTAAACCATTCCAAACTCCTCTTCTTTCCATTTTTCCCCCATACACCCCACATCCCATCCCTTCTTCTTCACTCTGGACTTTTTTTTAGTGGAGCAACATATCCTCTTAGCATGTGACATCTGTCACTCCCAAATCACTCCCGTCTAGGCCCTTAATCGGTACACCTGCTTTAAAGAGTTTATTCAGGCGCTTACAGGAATTGAAGCCTATAAATCCTCGGGGGTCAGAGGTACATTTATGCTGACCGATTAATGTTTCAAAAGTGCACAAAATACAAACGAGATCTCCAGATTGTGTTGGACCCATGTCAGATGTTACACCCTACGTTTGTGTGCCGTATACTAAAGTCTCAAGTCTATACTAAAGTCTCATGCCAACCTTATGAAGCTCGGCAGCAGAACAAGCTGCGGTCCAAGACGCTGGAGTCGCTCAGTTATTTATTATCACAACACCAGCCAACCACCCCCACCCCCCCCCCATCATCTACAACAAATAGAACCTAGATCTGTGGGAAACACAACGGGTGCATTTCACTTCTGATGTTAAGACTTTCCTCATAGCAATGACATCATATAATCCTTTCCTAGTTGACTCCAGCTGTGCCACTATTCTTCACTTGTTTATGGTCTGTTTTTGGCTTCTTTTCTTTTTTCTTGCGTCATTAAGTGTAAACTCAGCACAGTGACTCTGTCAGAAAGGGATGCGCCTGCAGCCAGCAGTTGTTGGCCAGAGTTGGTGCGGGAAAGCAACAGGGATTTAGGACAGTGGTGAGACCACCCATTCAGAATCTTGTTATGCTGTCAGCCCTGTGTTGCATATTATCACCTGCTGCTTTACTGCAGATGGCACACTATCAAAGCAGTGCAGAGGGAGAGGAAGAGGGCAGAAGGGGAGGCAAGATGTGCAGCAAACAGGTTTAGATTCACACAGGAGGAGGAGGAGGCAGTAAGAGCACTGGGTAACTTGTATTGGACTTCATGCTCATAGTCCCAAATCAGCAGAGTGAGCACTTCATTGTTATGTCTGTTGGTACATTTTTCTGAGCTACCAAGCTAACTGTTGCTTGTCTGTCCATCACAGGGAAACAAGAAGCTGTGCCCACAGTGCAACACCATCACCTCACCCGGAGACCTGAGGCGTGTCTACTTGTAAAGAGCACAACCCCTGCCTTTGTTCCTTCCGGTCCATTCTTCCATCTTGGATTTGTCTCCTTCCCCGTCGATCATCTTTAGTTCTTCTCGCTCTGTCTCTCTCTGTTGCGCGGCCTGGGTCAGCAGCTGCCAAGCCTCCACGACAGCTGTGTTTGAGACTGTGCCAGTTCTTCCAGGAGGGCGGCTTGAACAAATGACTAAGCAAGCGCACTTTGGCTGAATCTGACTATGGTCAGCAGTCTCCTGAGTAACCTGCGCAAAAAATAAAGGGGAGGAAAAAAAAGGGCCCGGAGACCTTCAGTCCCCAATTGCCAGCAGTTGTTTCCGCTGCCTCAATGACACAAGAACCTCTATAACTGTCTGTAAAATAGAGGGATCTTACACTGAAGGACTAAGTCAGTGGAAACGCCCACTAAGACCTTGTAGCTTCACACTGCTGGAGGTGGACCTCAGAGGAACTTCTTAATACAGGATCTAACTCCCCTCCTCCCTGCTAGCTCTTCGGCAGAACTTCAGTGGTGCTGGATGGCGGGCTTCACCCTGATGACTCTAGAGAAAGCTTCTTTTCTTATTTTTGTTCACTATTGAAGAGACAAACTGATAGCTTGATCCAGCTGTTGCTTAAGAAAAATATAAATATAAGAGCCTGTCCACTAAAACTGAGCTTTCAACCAAACTGAGGAGCCTCACAACCTTGAAAAGGAGTTTGACACTCGCCCTACTCGTCCTCCTCTCCTTCTTCTTCTTCTTCTCTTCACAAGCCCCGCCCTTCTCTCTTCCCCTCTTTTGTGGTGTTCTAGTGCAGTAAACCAAATTTTCTCCTCCCCCTTACAAGATGCAGTGCAAGCACATGTAATATAGTTCTATGTATGTTTACAATGTTGGGTGTAAATTACATAGACACACACACACACACACATATACACACATGACCATCAGAAAATACACACAGAAATATATAATATCAAAATCCAGTTTTTTGGTTGGAAGGGGTTGGGGGGAAAAAATGGCTGGAATAAAAGAAGCCTTCTGTATTTTTTAAAAAAGAAGAGATCCTTTGAAAAATCCGTTGACGTTTTATTTGACTGTACAGGAATTTAAAGAAAAATTGTAAGTAATAATAAACTACTCAAACTAGATGGTCAAGATTTAGGTGGTGTAATTTTTCTGCAGAGTACCTCAGAGAAAGGTAGATCTGATCTCGGTGTGCGGACAAATGTTGTGTTAGTTTTATTAAATGGAGAGATTCTCGTTGTCCAAGAGTTCCCGCAAACAAGCAGAACTGTGGAACTGCTCTTTAGTTCACATATTGTCCAGCTGAGCTTTTTCTTTTTTAACCTCTACTTCTGCTTCATGCTAATTGGAATAACATGCTGAGATCATATTCTAGACAGTCTTATTTTTTGTTTGTTTGTTTGGTTTACCCCTACATGTCTCAAAAGAAGCTTTTTCCTCCCACATTGTTCTCATTCTGCTATGCTGCAAAAAAAGAAAAAAAGAAAACAACTTTAAAAAAAAAAAAAAAAAAGGTCCTTGAAATGGCAAATTCCCAATGGGCAGAAGTCTTTGGAAAACAAGGATGGCCAATGCTGAACTGGCAGCCTCCAGGAACCCACAACCTCCCCCCTCCCTCAATGGCAGCAGCATCAGCAGCCAAGGTGGTGGTGTGCTTTGTGTTTGTAAAGCTATGTATTCTGTGCCGTCTTTATTGTTGTAAGAAATAATGCAAAAAAAAAAAAACAAGAAAAAATAAAATTTCTCAAAATTCCACGACTGGTCCTTTTCATGCAGCCGGGAGTGGTGAAGTAAGACGTGTTTAAGAAATGTGTTCATTGTTCATTCGTTCATTGTTCGCTGGAAAAATCAATAAAAAATGGGACAAAGATGCCAGAGACGCATTGTGAATGTGTTTTGTAATAAGACTTTGTCTCATTGTCAGTCGTAGCTTTTAAGTGGATCATCGTCCACTATAAAAAAAAAAAAAAGCAAAAGGCACACAGCTTAAAAAGAGGAAAGTGAAACAGCCCGAGTTGGTCAGGCCTGATATTTGAGGACACTTCTGCTGAAGAAACTTGATTTTGGCTTTTCCACTTTGGTTTAAATGTCTCAAACACGTCCTTATAGGATATACTGGACAGAAATAAAGAGTGCTGTGATGCTACGCTGTTCCATTCGCACTGAACTTGCTGATTTAAAAGACGTCCCAAAGATGGAAAAACTGCACAAGAGAGTCGGAGTGAATTTGTGTGTTGTAGATTCTTGGAAATGGTACATGTCCTTCCCATTTGTAAGCTACATTTTGAATTTAATTAAATACTCGTAAATGTCAGTTTCCCCAACATGACTTTCTTTGTTTTGTTTTTTCATTTTCCTCACTGGAGCTTGTGGACGTGCCTAGGAAATAAGTCAAGGTTTTTGTTTTGATAGTCTTTTTGAGCAAATGATGCAGCTCTGCAGAGTAACCTGAAATGTCAGACCAACCTCATGTATCTGCTGAGGTCATAGTTTCCAACTTGTTTTGGGACACTTCCTCAGACATTTCGGTCCATATCGACATGACAGCATCACACAGCTGCAGCACATTTATCAGTTGCACATCTTTGATATCAATCTCCAGTTCCTCCACATTCCAAAGGTGTTCTATTGGTTTGGTATCTGGTGATGGTGGAGCCCATTTGAGTACAGAGAACTCATTGTCCTGTTCTAGAAACCAGTTTTAAACGACTGTATAACACAGCATGTTGTCTTTCTGCAAGCGACCATCAGAAGAAGGATCTACTGTGGTCATAAAGGGATGGACATGGTCACCAACAATGCTAAGGTAGGCTGTGGCATTCAAGCAATGCTCAGTTGGTACCAATGAACCCAAAATGTGCCAAGAAAATATTCGGACACCACGACACTACAACCACTACAGGCACAACTATTTTTTATCCTGTCTCCCTCCCCTCATCCCCAACCGTTTGCACGCATGGCTGCCCCACCCTGAACCCGGTTCTGCCACAGCTTTTTTCCTGGTAAAAGGAAGTTTTGCCTTGCTTGCTGATTTGGTTATCTCTATTATTATTGTAGGGTCTTTACATTGAGCTGACTTTGCTGTGTTCTGGCATCATCTTGTACATAAAATTGAATTGAATAAAATAGGATGGATCAATACTTTCATGCTGTTCACACCAAATTCTGACTCTACTATCTGAATGCTGGAGAGGAAATTGAAACTAATCAGATCACCCAATGTTTTTCTAGCCTTCTATTTCCCGTTCTTAGCTGACAGGAGTGGCACCCAATGCGGTCTTCTGCTGGTGCAGCCCATCTGCTTCAATGCTCGGTGTGTTATGCAATCAGAGGTGCTCTTCTGCATACGTTAGTTGTTACTTAAATCGTTTTTCTTCACCATTCATATGCTTGGTTTGAATTTTAGCAGGTGTTTTGGCGATATCTGTGTGCCTAAATGTATTAAGTTGCTACCTTGTGATTGGGCACTAAGATATTTACATTAAGAAGTACATGTGCAGATGTATTTAACAAAGTGGTCACTGAGTGCAGTCATCCAACAATGTCAAATTCAGTTTACAGAATTTTAAGCAAACTTGTCCATTTCTGACATCCAGTAGAGCCGGGATGTTCTGACACAAAAAGACATTAAATCTGATTGGCAGTATAATGCATGATTCCGTTGAGTAAGTTAATTTTTTATGTGTTGCGGCCTGGCTTTGCTTGGTTGGCCATTATTAGGAAAATAATGTCCTCCCACAGTGCTACATACACCCACAACACATCTTTTTTTCATTTCCTCATTGCTGTGATGCCTTCCTGATTCAGACGTCAATGCAGATGTGGTTGTGTGTTTAACGTAAAAGTAATTTCAATTGCAAGTTTCACCAAAAACATTAATGACAAGCTGTTCATAGGAAGTTTTACATTTTTTAATATATAGTTAATACTAGCATTGTTTTTTAGCCAACCAAAGTCTAGAAAACAGAAAGGAAAAATATTGCCTTGCTGCTTATTTATGCAATTATTACAAAGGAACCTGGCATGTTGCATACAGATGAAAAATATGGTTCAGCAAAGGCAGAGATTTTTTTTAACTCGTTCATATTACAGTGCAAGTCTAGCTGAATTCTTTGACTTTGAAGGAGTTGGAAAAGCCCAGAGCCATGCTATGCTATATTTCAGTTTTTTACTTTCAGTAAATTTGCAAGAATTTGAAGCAATCCATTTTCACTTAGTCGTTATGGGGTATTGTTTTTCACATTTTGAGGTGAAGCAGGAATTTAATCAATTTTGGAATAAGACTGTAACATGACAAAATGTGAAACAAGTGAATACTGTGTGGATGCACTTATCTTGTTAGACTGAGCTTAGCATTTTGGCCATTTGCCTTGTCGGTATTTTGAATCCAGATGTGGCCATTCCTGCTCACATGGTAGCGAACTGTCAATCACAAAGACGGCCCATCCTAAAGCTTACCTTTCCAGACTCACTGTAACGGGGACTGTAATTCACAATAAAGACTTGAAACGAGAGTCTTAGACCATAAACCCATCAGGAAGATGTTTACTGAGGTCATAGTCTTTCTCTGGCACACATCCTGTTGCCACTGTCTTTTACACCACATGCATTAAGTCTCTATATTACTATTTACTCACCAGTTTTCTTACCAGCATATGTTTGACTAATGTTTGATTTTAAAAGACTAAGCAAAGCCCGAGACATAACTTCCCTGTGTCACACTGTGACATCGTGTAACTCTGATAAGCACCACTGTTTGCTAATGTAAGGTTGCAGTGATGAGGACAGGCTATTTTTTCAGGTAAAAGAGAACAGGAAGACAGCATTGCCATCTAGAGGTCTTTAACAAGCAGTCTCTCAATAAAACTCCACATAATCTCACAGCTATAAGCAGATTGCCAGATGGGGTCCGCGTGCTTTGGGAAAATGTGTTTCTGTGTGTGTGCCTGCATACCCTTATTAAACAGTGTTACAAAAACCAACCTTACCAAACATCAGAGCTTATTCAGCAGTCGCCTGTAACATTAATTAGCTAAAATTACAACAGCATGGTCTCTATTAAAGCCCTTTGGTGCTCAGATCTCTGTCCAAGCCTTAACAAAAGCAGTATTTGCTTTCTCTTACCCTGACCAAGGTGAGGCCTTATTAGACACATCCCCGAGCCCTGCCCAGTAAGCGCCTCTGTAAATGCTGTCAGATGTTAATAGAGTTGTAATGTATGAGCGGCAATCACAGCAGGATATAAGCGTTGTAAAATATTATGTTAAAATGCTCAACTTCAGCGACTCTTAATGTAATTAAAATCAGGAGTGTAACTGTATGCTCTAGGTTTCTGCTACACTAACCAGAATCACAGTGCTAGACTTGTTTTGAACTTATTTGTGGTATTTTATTGGGATTATCTAACAGATAATATGGCGTCCTGTGTGGTAAAGTCCATACAAGAAGTCTGTGCTTTAGTTTCTGCATGCTGACTGAGATTCCTGGTTTTAGTTCATAACATTTCACCCTCTTCTAGTAATTTCTACCTCTAAAAACCCTCAATAGCTGCAGCAAAATGCGTTAGTGATGTCACTGTGGCTAACTCCATCTTTTATATACAGTATATGTCTGAAAATGATGGTGAGCACCACATTTTTGCTATAATTTGACTTTCTAAGATTAAGATTAAGATATTTAGCCATCAAACTAACCCAGAGACCATTGAGTTAGACTACTATATACTAGACTCAGATAAATTGTTCAAAAATGGATTTTTGTGGTGAAATAAGTGCTATTAGTTAAATAATTCAAACAGATCAGTCATATTAAAAAACAAACAAACTGTAAATATTGAAAATAAAGTTTTCCAGATTAGTAGTCAGAAATGATGAAACAGGTGGAGCATGTTGGGTGGAGCCTGCTGTTCTGTTTGCTACTTAAGTGTATGTTTAAGATGACAGTGTCTTTAGAGCTGTTCAAGGCCTTAGGAAATAAAGTGCCTTTAAGTGTCCCCAAGGAATCTAATAATTTAATTTGAAAATAATTATTAGAATGCAAAGTAAGTGGCTTAGTTTCCAAATAACTGTGTATTTGTCCAGGGCTGCATTTGAACTCATAGGACATGACAAGAAAAAGAGCATTTACTGACCCTTACTGTAAGTATACTAGATCCAAACTACAGCCTTTGACTCATTTACTAATGCGGTGAATCCACAATGGAGTTGTTAACTGTGACAAGCACAAATTAGAAATGTAAGCTGAACCAAAAGTGGACCTTTCAAGAAGATCCTAACAACCCAGGACTGGCTTAGAAAGAAGAAATAAAGGCTCGTGGAGTGGCCTATAAAGAAGGCCACATTTCAGTGAGGTTAAACAGTTGCAGGAGGACCGTTCTGTTATTCTACAGCATCTTATGAACTAAACTGTATTGCAGCCACCTTGGTAAAATCTGGTAATACATCAAAACAAGACCAAAAATGTCTTTCTGTGTTTGTGTTTCTGTGCATTTGTTAAACTGTTGCCTGTATTAAATCTATAAAAATGTCTCTTGGAGATGTAACAGCGTGTATCCTGTGCAGGCACAGAATATTGACATTTTATAAACACACATGCTCAGACTTGATCAATGAGACCTCTAACAGTACACTCCATGCTGTCTCTTCTGCCCTGGACCCATACATCACATGTGCACAGTGAAAATCCAAGCACACACACACACACACACACACACACACACACACACACACACACACACACACACACACACAAGCCCGTTCAGCTATCTTAGTGAGGACCTTCATTGACATAATGGTTTCCCTAGCGCCTTACCCTAACCCTAACCATTAAAAGTGAATGCCTAACCCTAACCCTATACCTAACCATAACCTAATTGTAACCCTGACAGTAAAGCCACATTTTGAGCATCAAAAAGGCCTTCAAACTTGTGAGGACCGGTGAGTGTGTCCTCACAAGTGACTGTTGGTTCTCAGAAGTATAGTAGAATGCAGATTTCAGTCCTAACAAAGATAGCTAGACAGGAACACACACATACAGTGTTTAATGCAAACTATATATTGATTGAATGACTAACTTACTCTGTGTGAGTGAAGAGAATGCTGCTGGCCACTTGACATAGACAGTCTGTGTGTGTGTGTGTGTGTGTGTGTGTGTGTGTGTGTGTGTGTGTGTGTGTGTGTGTGTGTGTGTGTGTGTGTGTGTGTGTGTGTGCGCGCACATGTGTGTGTTTAGGTCCAGGTAGGGTGCCAGAGGTCGCAGGAAATCTATCAAAAAGGCGCCTCCTGGAAGAGGCAGGAAATTGAACGAGTTGACAGAAGAACCCCCTCAAGGCTGGTTTACAGTCATTAGAGCCATTTACCAAATCAGCCAGCCCCACCCAAAGCCACTAGCTCTGTTCCCATGGTTTGTATGTCCTTTTCTTGTTTTGCTGTACAATATAACTGAGCTGGGACCAAACCAAAGACTTTGTAATATAGCCTGTGACTAAGGGTGTAAGTCACTCTGTAAATCGATGGAATTTAATACTTATTTATGTGCTTTACTTGAAATTAAAATTAAATTATGTCTACATACAAATACTTGAAGGTACGTGCACTACAATAAAGGGGATAACAAGTCAGGTTTTACACTGAAAGAAAATTTGTAAGTAAGAGTAAGTAGAGCGTAACTAATTTTAAGTACTTTAATTTCCTTCTGATTTTATGGGAAAATACCCAGAAATTACGGAAGGTTAAGCGACTTCATAATATCTGAAAATCTACAGCGTGTTTACTGGGGAAATATTGTTTTTCCATTAAATGAGAAAGAAATGACAGTGCTTAAAATTACATATAAGACTACTTAAATTTAATTACAGTATAATTATTTCTTTGTGTCCTTGTCACCCCCTTATTCGAGTGTGCCTAGCTTTAAGTATCTGCATGAAAATATAACTACATGACATGACGTTAGTCGTAGGATGTATTACAAAGTGTTGCCGTCTGTGTAATGAAAAATGAAACTTAGGTGTAAAAATAGGCAGGTTTAGACCCTGTTTGTGGGATTGCTCAAGCCCCCTCAAATTTAATCTGAGCACCCCTAAAAGTACCTGTATTAATAGTACTAATAATAAAGCATTTTAGTGTTATTTTCTGACATTGGCTAACTTGTCCGCTGACAGCAGTACAGGATAGAATGAAAACAGGTTTTATGTCCAGTATTGTTGATGTCATGATGTTACAGTACACTCACAGCAGCGTGGCTTGTCATTAACAGCATTAATAGGACTTTGGTTGCTGTAGCATTTCATGACACTAATCAGTTATGCAGATTTAAAACACACTTTGACTGAAATATAGCAAAAGTTCAAAGTGTTCTGATAATGTGGGCACGTTGCTGTGACTTATAGAGTGTGTGTTTATTTTTATTCGTTCTTTTAACCTTTAGCTAACATAGCTTCAATCACTAGAAATTATTAATTTTAACCTTCTGATCCACTAGTCAGCTGGTATATCAGGAGTTGCCTGCTGTACTTTATTATTTTAGTTTGTTACAAATTTCTATTCCCAGAAATTCAGTTTCAGTTTGTTTGCACTACAGCTCCAGATCCAGGTGACAGCAAGTCAAAAAGATATTACCTGTCAGTGTCCCCATTCAGCCCCCCCATTCCTAAAATCTGTCTATGTATATTTGGTGAACTGCCTCCATTGTTTAAGGGAATTAAATAGCTATTTATGCATGTTTCTCATTTTATCTGCTTTGCCCCAAATATTTATTTAATTTCTTATTAATTTCTTATTTCTTTGGCTCAGTTTTGATAGCTAAAGGTTCCACACTAAAGCTGGTTGAAATTGAAATCTTTGATTATTTACTCTGAATTATTCTTAGAAAATACAATGGGTCATCCAACCAATTAGGTTGCTTTTGAAGGTAACATTGTAATGTGCATCCAATTGAATTGAGGTTTTCAAAACATGAACAGGTATGATTGCATTTGCAAACAGCATGTTCCCATAAAATTAATCACAAGGCATGCATGACATTATGATTGGGAGCTGAGCCCCCCCGCCCCCCCTTAAAAGTTTAAGCCTACGATCGCCCCTAGATGTAGCTGTTGTGTGTTCAAATGTAACATCAACGTGTCCTGACCTCGTGACCTAGTGTGAGACATAACATAAATTTGAAAGCTGTAATTTGCAAACTGTAATTTTACATGCAAAAGCAAATGCAACAGCCTGAGTCCAACCTGGCATGCTGCGTGTCTGCTCGTTCTTCTTCTTTCCTTTCTACACTGCACTGCTAAACTGAGAAATAAAGGGAAAAAAGAGCAAAAAATACTGAAAAAAAGAAAAGAGTTATAAGGAATTAGAGAGTATCAGAGATTACATTCATCTGCATTAAAATCAGCTCCACCATTTCCTAACATTAGCAAAGACCTTAAATTGCCATGCAGAAATGACTACTGTTCCAAATATAATATGCAAAAGAAAACTGCTCAAGAAATTAGACCAATTTTATCCTCGATAAAATATGTGAGAACATGTTACTTATTTTAGTTTAGTTAGTTTAAATCAAATGAATACTTGTGAATCTGAAGGTTGCCTGCAGTAAGCATGGGATAGTACCGAGAGCAGTAAGTGTACCATTTCACTTCAATATACACACGGGCATTTAGAGGTCTAAACAAGATCATGATGATAAGTGCTTTATCATGGTTGGAGATTCTCAAGTATCAGGCATCTAAGTAATACTCCACTCTCACTGTTCCCTTGCTGTGATTCTTCGTTTTTCCACAGGGCGGCAGCGTTTGATAGCAAAAGCTGTCATGCCTTATTGATGGATTTTTTTTTAATTCTTTTTTGCCACTGTGCTAGCAAAGCTTGATTGTGGAGCGCTGATTATCTGGTAAAACGAAATAAATAAAAATGCAGAAAAGTGAAAGTGCATACATGAAACATAATCTGCAGATTCTGAGTCAGGAATTCAACGGTGGGATTAACAATAAAAACAATCTTTGAATCTTTGCAAATATGTGGATTAGTGACATATATGTAAAAATAGATAGCAATGCCAGCAGATACTAAGGAAAAAGAACAGATCAAGCTGAAAGAAAAGCTGAGGTGCGAGGTCATCTCATTTGTTTCATCTGCTTCTCCAGCCCCCTTCACCACTCCACCTTTCATCTTGGTCAGCCCCCAAGGGGAGAACACTGGTGCTCTGTGTGTGTGTGTTTGTGTGTGTGTGTGTGTCAGGCAAAGAGGGGGGTGTTTCGGGGTCTTGCCAGAGGATCCCCATATCTTGAAAGGGGGAGATGACAACATGAGATAATGGTGAACAGGAGTGAGTGAAACGTGTGTGTATAAGTGTGTGTGTGTGTTTGTGTGTGTGTGTGAGATGTGACACTCATTTCCTCCCCAACCCCCCGATTCCTAAAACCTCTGATATTCTACCTGCGTTGCCTTTTATGTTACTTTTATCATGTGACAGATAGTGTCACTACAGGAAACGTTGTGGGCTCATCAAATTCAGCTGGTGTTCGCTCTTCATAGAAATTTACTCAGAATGCGTTATCGTGTTACAAATGTGACTGTGAGATCCATTCTCTGAAAAGTTTTTTTTTTAAATGATTGAAACTGTCTCCCAAACCTGTGGCTTTACTTCCTTTTCAGCAGTCATTTTTGGACCAACTACAGCAGCAATCTGAGTGACAGGACAAACTCCAGTAGCTACTTTCAGCGGCTCCTTCAGTACAAGAGTGGGTAGCATGTGCTTTTGAGTTAGCAGAGTTTTACCCCAGGTGCCCTTCCTGACACAACTCCAAAGAGGATTAGTGTCACTGCCTGGGACTGAACTAGCAACCTTTTGCTTGGCACCAATAAAGCCCTTTTAGTGATTGCTGGAAAGTAAGAAAAAGAAAAAGGAACCTGTTCCAGGAGGGCTTAGGTGGAGGTCATCTGGAGGAGGGAAAGATGGTGAGAATTGTTAAGGAAACAACGTCACAAGTCTAATGAACACGGGTGGCTTGTGTTGCTTAAGGGCTCGTCCCTTTTTATCTGTGCTGGAACTCAGAGCCCTAGAGACACTCATCAGAGCAAATCAACTTGTGTGGTTTGGTTTCCTGGTGATGTGTAAAAACCAAATATTGACTTCACATGTTACATTTGGCATCATACTATTTCAGGTCAGGTTAGGGACACACACCATATTAAATGGATAATTTATGTAACAACCACAGACTGTATATAAAAGATGGGCATAGCCACCATCACTTCACCTACTGATTTCTGGACATTAGCCTGCATTGGTCCTGTTTAGTTCCTGGAAAGTCATCAAGCAGCAGACATGAACTTCATTTTGTGAAAGACACTAAACTGGGCCATCTATACATTCCTCCTACAGGAGCTGCTCTGCCATGGAGTGCTGATATTACTGTGTCAGCAAAGTGTTGGCCAGTTTTTCTATGGTTCTAGGCCTTCCTGAATCCATGCATAAGGCATCAAGTCATAGGCTCTCTTGTTGTCAGTCCAGGCAGTGCAAGGGTTGGTAAGTCTGGTCTTGCAGTGTCGAATGACTGCTCTGTCTACCAGGTGCTGGTGTTTTGCCCCTCTGATGTATCTGCCAAATCCTTTCTGGGCCTCAGGCATGTGCCTGTTCTTCTTAGCCACTATGATGCCTAACAGCAGCTTCCATGTTATGCTGAGGCAGGTTATTGGCCAGTAGTTGAATGGGACTGGTCTCTTCTGGGGATTCTTGGGGATCTGCACTGTACAGCGTTTGGTTAGCCTTTCAGGGTGTGTCTTAACACCGGACGTGGACTTGGTTAATCCAGACAACATCTGAGCTAGTATGGTTTCACTTAAGTGCCTCTCACTCATTTTCCAGTTGGGTAGCATGGGCGCTCATGAGGGCCCTTGTTTCAAGACTAGTAGTGTTGCCACTATGCTATCCTGTTGCTGTAAATATTTTTGTTACAAAAGTAAAAATGTAAAATTTTAGTTTCAACTCAAAAAATATTTACGCAGCCTGTTGCATGTGGTATATGCAAACAGAGCTCACATCTTTCACCTGTGTAAGATGAAACAACTGAAGCATGATCTGTGTTTACTGAATGATCCACAACCAGCTCCCAACCGTACAGTGTGAAAAGAAGACAACGGTTGACATATTAGGTGTGACGACAGTTTCAGCTGGGCTGTTCCCATTGTGTGACTATAAACTATCAAAATAATAAAAAGACAAAAACACATTTAAAATGTACAAATCTTCTAACTGATAAAGAAAGGGAACACTTTCAGTATTTGATTGGTGCATTGGTCACATTTTACAGCTTGCTGTGACTTCTTTTTATTATCTCTCGTGCTTTGCAATGCAAACAGCTGCCATCTTAAAGTTGACCAAACGGATTTCAGCTTAGCACATTAGATAACAACAAGCTTGCTCTCTGGTGCAACTAATCCCCTTAAAGCATCCCTGTAAGATAATGATAGGTTTTTGTTTGCATGGAGCTGTACGTAATCACTAAAGCTCTCAAATAAAGATCAACAAAAGGTGATAGACAATACACACACACACACACACACTTCTTCTAGTTGTATCTCAGTTGAAGGATGTACCACACGTGTCTTTTAAGACTGAAAGATGTGAGCAGTTCTTCTTTCATGAGAAGGAAATGAATGCAATCAAAATGAAACTGAGTCTACAGCCTTTGGCAATCACCAAATGTATCTAATTTGAACAATGTTGGCACAAGTAGAAAAAAAGGTTGATTGTTTTGTTTTGTTTTTTGGACTTACACAAGAAGAGATTGTTGTCAGTGTTTTCCAGTCTGTGGAATTCCACTGAACTGTCCTTTTATTGTGTTTGCTGCGGGGCTTATGTTGCTCTGCATTTCTCTTTAAAAGGTGTTGGATTCAAGTCAGGCAACGTGCTCGGCCAGGTCACAGATCTCGCTGTTTTCTTCTTCAGAAACTCTTGTCTGATTGTGACTGTGATCGTCATCTTATCAGTCAGTGTTATGATGTATCCACATGTGTTTATGAGGCTGGGATGTCATGACTATGTGTCAAGTTATAATTGGGTTGTGTTATTGTATATTATTAATTTGGTGAAGTTCTTAAATGTTACCCCTGACAAATGTCAACATGATTATGATTAAGAAAACCTTAAAGCTCAACACAGAAATGAATGCAAACTCACATATTTAACAATAAACGCGTAACCGAAAGGAGCACAGATGCTCTAAACAAAACTAAAGTGAGTTAAAAACAAAAATTTAAATAATTATAAAAAAACAATACCTCTGCATCACACTCCAACACCGTCTTCACCGTCAGGAAGTCATGGCCAGGTTCACTAGAAACATGCTGGATCCAGTCTACTGTAAACAAACTTATTTCAGGTTGACTGAACCAAAAAAAATGTCTTCTTAGTATTCGTTGGGCTTCTACGTCGATCGATGTAATCTCTTTTGTTTCCCTGATTTTCTAGTTCGGGGTCTGAATTTTCAATAGTATTTTTTTCCATTAAAGCTTGTGTTTGATTCTTCACAAGTGCAAATACATGCCAACTTCAACAAAATAATATTGCCCACGGTGCTCTTTTACATTTTAATTAATGAGAGCATTATTTAAAAAAATACTCGTTTCAATATTTCAGTAATTTGATGTCAGTTTAAAAGAAAATCAGCAAACAGATTTGTGATTTGTGGATTTGTTTGGCAGTGAAACATTAGGAATGGAGAAGATGTAACAAGAGCATATTATTAAAGGAGCATTAATAAAATCTCAAAAAATGTTAGAAAACAATCATGTAGAAACTGTGAAGGAAATATTGCAAATACATTTGTTACATTTACCATCTGGAATATTTTCTTCTCCCATTTGCGTGAGTCTCTCCGGCAAAGCAACAGCTCCAGTGTCCCGATTATTTAGTCGATTTTGTTTGTTTCCATTGCATTCGGGCTGTTTGCTTTACAACTGAGTAGTTAATCTGTTGAAAACTGGAGCTATTTGCTTTAACAGTCACATCTGTGAGCTGCTGTTCATTCTTTTGAAAGAATGAGGATGTCATAAACTGTGATCCTGGATATCTGTTAGTGTTCAGTTAGTGTTTGTGAATGAAGCATTAGTGTTTGTTTTAGCCGGCTGTGGATCCTCTTCCTGAGTTCCCTGTAGATTATCCTTCAGTAATCAGACCCCAACCCTTCTAACTGACAGAAACTAAGCTACATCGTAAATCCATTATTAAGATGTCAGTTTGTCAAAGGGGAAGAGTTCAGTTCGGCTGTTGCAAAGATATTTATAAGCAAATGAGTAAACTCTGCGTTCATACTCAAGCAAACAGTGGAACAGTGGTTGGTTAGTGAAGGTTTAATAGACACAGGGTTATTCCTGCTGTTATAGTATGTGTACACAAGCGTGTGCACACCCGCTGACAAGGACCCCTGCAGACTGTTTAAGCAGGGTAGTCCTCCAAGAAGATTGTAAGAAACACTTTAAATGTCTTTGGATGGGATTTAACAAGCAATGAGATTTAAACTTATCAGGATTTGTGTTAGGAAATTAAAGTTTTTGGATTAATTGGCCATTGTTGGCTCCTTCTCAAAGAACTGCTTAGGAGTCTCTCGTTCAGCTTGGAATTCTCTGACTTCCAGTTTATATTACCACCAATCAAGGAACAAGCAAACATTTCCAGCTGCAATCTAACTTCATGGTGCACCTCACATAGCATTTCCTCACCACCAGGAGTATCCTCTTTGGACGAGTAGCAAACTGCAAAGCAGCGTGCGAGTGTGAGTCACTCAAGCTGACTGCAATTTTATAAAATTGTGCTGGACAGTAATAATAATAACAATAATAATGAGTGTAAATACTATATACTGAATGGAAGGAAAGATAGAGACTTCATGCACATCATGGTGATGCATTGATTTTAAGTACATAGTACCTGCTCTGAGGAGTACTGCAACCATAACACTTAAAACTGTAATGTATATTACACACTTCAGTAATAAACATGCATAAACATAAGTATCATGCACAGTCACAGTGAACTCACTGAAACACAAACCTTTCAGTGATTACAATTTGAAGCTAATGCACAAGTTGAAAATCTCCTGCAGTGATCCTTCATTGTAATGACAATTTGCATTTTATGACTGATTAAGCACAGTGGAATATTTCGTGGAGGTGCCGATGGCTCACTGTGATGCAGAACAAACTGCAGGTAACTGACTAGTAACACGTGAATAATGAAAAGCGTAGACACGCTGGATCACATTTCTATTTTTTTTCCTTTGAATGTTGTGTCCCTTTTCTGTTACTAAAGGTCTGTGTCCTCATTATTACAGTGTTTTTATTCATTTATTTATTTTTGAATACTAGAGGTAGTGATTAATGAAACTTTTGGTAAAGCAGACTTTTCATCAAAGCAATGCTGAAATGAAAACATTTTACAGACATAATAAGACACAAAGACACTTTTGTAAATGTACCTTGTCCAAACATGAGCAACCACTAAAGCAGCATCGACAAATATACAGCGGTTGTGGTTTGGCCCGCTTTTGGTCACATTACGTACTCGGTGAGAACAAACACTTGGCACAGTCTGCTATAGCTAGAACAGGGCAACCCGTTCTCACTCCCAAAGCGTAACATTTTACGCTAGGTGACAAATCGTCACCATATTACGTTTTCGGCTACCCACCACGTTCCTAAATGACGACCTCGGAAAAAGAGGAAAATATGAGAACCGTCTGGACTGAATCTACACATGTTCGCTCTTTTTCTTCAAATCGCTTAGAAACACGCTATTTAACATCATTAAAGTCCTGGTTAAGGTCAGGAATAAGGTTATGGTCAGGGCTAGGGATAAGGTTAGGTTTAGGGCTGGAATACAGGGCTGGTACGTCTACTACCGCGGGAGCGTCATTGCACTGGATTCCAGCCATAACCCGCCGCGTACCATAAGAACGCCGAAGGTCTCCTTTCGCGTTCCTCAGGAACGCCGCGGGACGTGACAAAACGTCGACATGTTACGCCTCGGGAGTGAGAACGCTCTGAACAGGGACAGAAAAAAAACAATGGAAATATTATTTGGAGTGAAAACCACAAAAGAAAACAAACAGAAAAGAGTACATGGAAATGTTAACGTGTGTGCATGTGTGTGTGGTGGGGAGGTGTCATTCCCAGAGAGGAGGGGGGCGAGATGACATGAGGAATGAATGAGAACAGTCTGCCTATACGAGCTGTGTTGCTGAGTAGATGAGAACCATTGTTGCCTGAGGCTGCACCTGACAGGCTGGCTGGCTGCCTACCTACACATCACTCTGTCACTGTACGCACCTGTTCTAACACACCCGGAACTAAAGGCGAGACGCGTAGTTGTAGGCTGGTTTCTGAAGTGACTGAACACTTTGTACTGCTTCATCAACTTGTTCCAAACTCTTCCCTGCAATTGACTGTGTAAGCCACAGTTCAGTGTTTGTTTCTATTGGTCTAATATCATGACTTGTATAAATGCTGTTCATGGGTTTTGATGAACAGTAGAAGGGACTGACTGGAAAAAAGGAACATGGTGAATGGAAAAAACTTTAATTTGTTTTTAGGATATATAAGAGATTTTTGGTTGTTAATGGTTTATAAATTGTTCATATCAACACTCGCAAGACACATTGCCGTGGAGCTCAAAATGGTGGTGTGCCCCTAACAGTTTTATTACAGAAGCTCCCTCATTGTAGTCTAAACAACAGTGTCTCAGTAACTTTCCACTAGAGATGGTCTCCTCTTGTCTACATTTTCCCAGGCGAGCGTGAGCGAGAGTCTGCAGCTTTCTACTCCCCAAGGACACATGGTCTATGCCTTTATTTTTCAGGGCCGTGTCCACTTATTACTACACTAAATAACTTTATAACACTTATTAATAAAAAAGCATAGCATTATTGAGGCACTGCAAATTATTTAATCCCAACAAAATTCAAGACAATTATTTTCCAAGGAGCACACTGACAAGATACAATGTGTGCAAGTGTGGTTCTGGGCCAGCGCATGATGGAGAGAATTATGTTATTACAACCGTATATCTTGGAAAATCCCCACCTAGAAAACTTCCTGTATCCAGATCATCACCATGGTGATGAGGAGAGAAAATGAACCCTGAACTTTCAGTCTTTTAAGTTTTATATTTATCTCTTTGGCAAATGCATGAAAAAAAGAGTGAGCCCTTCCTTATATGGCAAGGGTGTCAAACATAAAGCCCAGGGGCCAGATTTGGCCCAGCAAAGAGTCCAATCTGGCTCACTGGATGGCTTTGGATAATGTAAAGGGGCTCATAAATTTTGGACTTTAACTGTATTTTCACATGTTTTACAGCTCACACCTGACATGCACCTCACTGTGGCCATTCATACTCTGCCGCTTAGATAAACAAATAATTGACAGAGTTCCAGTTTTTTTTAATATCTACTATAGAAATGTATGATTTTTGTAAAAAATGAATCCACAGTGAAAGACATACAAACCATTTCTTAATATGAACTCAAACTTATTCTTTTATAATTACAGGATAGTCTGGAGAGAACTTCCTCTGTAATCTTACACATTCATTTCTTATCGTTTAAGTCTAGAGAGTCATGATGACAGATTTTTTTATTTATTAGAGCAGCATTTCTTTACCACGTAGAAAGGATTAAATATGTAGTTAAACTTCTTTGCACTGACAGATGGGGGAGTGTCGCTGGTCCGGCCCACTTAAGATCAAAGCCAAGTATGTGGTCCTTGATGTAAAATGAGTTTGACATCCCTGTAATGACAATGGTGTGTTTTTGTGGGGGTTTTTTTGTGTTCCTTCATTACATTGAATGTAAGTCATTCTCACAAAGCCTGTTCCAGTGAACTAAGTGTTGTTACTGCACAGTTAAAAGCAGTGTTTCTCCCTGCCTTGGTAAACTTAGACAGGTGATGCCCGGGGAGTACAGGGTGAAAAAGGTAAAGGTGTAAAAAAAGGAGTAAAACCACACTACAAATAGACCTCTGATCACCAAGAAGAACTCTTATTTACTTTAGATTTTTGTCATCCTGCTCCTGCTCGAGGTTTCTTCCTGTTAAAAGGGAGTTTTTCCTTCCCATTGTCGCCAAATGCTTGCTCAAAGTGGGTCATCTTTTTTTGCAAGTTTATCTCTAATAGTGTAGGTCTTTACCCTGGAATATAAAGTGCCTTGAAGTGACTGTTATTGTGATTTGACGCTATATAAATAAAACTGAATTTAATTAAATTGAATTCAGGACAAATTTTAGTCGTCCTTGAAACACAAAGAGACACTGGTATGACAAGCTCGAAATACCTACAGTTCGCAGCTTCAGTAGCTTTTACTTCCGCATCTGTTACACTCCCAACATCGTTTAAAAAAACAAACAAAAATAAAGTCTTCCATCCTCTTACTCCCTTCTCCTCTCCATCTTCCCCAGCCCGTTTGGTGCCTGCATAGAGACGGAGGGATTTTGATGTTGTCCCACACAATGGACAATTTGGGTGATTTCCTGTGTGCCAGTGTCATATGATTTTGTCCTGAGGCAGGGCTGTTTCAGAGCCTTTTGTCTGTCTGGCCTGAGCCCTGGAAGTCAGACTTCCCTCTTTCTCTGCTTCTCTTTTCATGTGGGTCTACGTGAATGAGATGAGTCCGCGGCTATTGTGGTGTGATTTAGTGATTTATCCATTGGATCCAATGACCGAGGGTTTGACATGCAGTGTTAACAGAGTATTTGATACCACCAGCCAGAGCTTTCACAGGGATAGTCTCTCTACGTAGGGAAGACTTGCGCTTTGTAAAAAACAATGGCTTTTGTTATCCGGGATAATAGATAATGTTTTAGAAAAGGTATCCATGTTGCTGTGGTGTTTTGATGTCTTAATGTTTAAGTTGGATAAAACGAAGATGATAATTCTTTAAGTGGCCTCACCATCAGATTTGTGTGTGTGTGTGTGTGTTTGTTCTCTCTTAAAAGTTCAGGTTAAATAAGGTGCTCGTTTTCAATCCCTTATATACCCTTTAAAGATTCGCTGTTGTGGCTAATTTCAAGAGCATGCATCTGTGGAACTGACATGTCAAGGAGCTGAGCAGAAGTGACATGGTTCAGTGCGGGTGTGTGTGAGTAGAGAATGAAATGCCAGGTAATAAACTACACTGACATGGATGCTGGAAATGATCTCAATAAGGAAATGTCAGCTTCAATTTAACAGATTCTTTCCGCCTCGGCATGTTTGTGACCCGAGGATATAAAAGAGGCACGGGGATGTGGCAAACTGCAGCAAGCTGGTAGCTTCAGTCAATGTTCTAGTGAAAAATCTGATCCACAGTTTATAGCGTACAGTGGTAGAAGCTTCAGTTAATGATAACAGGATGGAGTTTGGAATAAATTCAAATACTGAAATGTTTGTTGGAGGAAGTGCAAGTTCCTTAAAGGGTTATAAAAGGCTGGGATGGTGATTCATTTAAAGCTTTATAGGCTCTTTAGATCACACAGTCTTGCAAAGAAAGGTTCAAAATAAAAGACTCAAGAGGCGTCTTCCTGTTTAAATGGAGCTTTTTCTTTCCACTGTCACCAAGTGCTTGCTGATACTGTAGGGTCTTTACTGTACAATGTAGAGCGCCTTGAGGTGACTGGTGTTGTGATTTGGTACTACATAAACAAAACTGAATTGATTCAAGCTGAATTTGAACTGCAGAACAAGAACACGGGACTGCATCCATCAGAATGTGTCCTCAATCTTCAAAATTGCATCTCACAAACCATCAGACATTAAGATTTTAGATGGCAAACATTTGCTGTTGGTAGCAAGAAAACGGCTCCGAGTCAACACGTTTTCTGACCTTCATCTCTATATGAATGTGTGCTGCATGAGGGGATACTGGAAGGGAAGTGTGCACAGCTGGAAAGCGAATGTAGATAGCAAAGGGCCGTGTTTATTCTGGCAACAAACATATGTTGCGTGTGATCTAAATGATTGCTGTAAGCAAGATGGCCATTGTTTAGCTAGTCAGTGATGTACAGCACTGCACACCTTTGCACTTTACATATTACAAAGAAACGAAACTAGGTACCAGGAAGCCAAACATGAGCTCGATTCTTCTGGCTCAAACTTAACGTGTTTTCCATGATGTGTTTGAGTGTTCCTGGATTTCTGGAAAACCTCCTGCTTTCTAGGTAGTGGCAATGCTGGTGTACTAGTTTAAACAACCTGACGGTCGCCACTACATCAGTGCCGTGCAATACTTTGCTAGAGTAGGTCAAACAAACAAGTACCTGACATTCAAACATCAAATAAAAAATGAACACACATTTGATTCTCTGCTAATAGTTATGAGGAAATAATTGAGGTTGCATTCCTTTCCACTACTAAATACCAAAAACAAACAAATGCATCAAATAAATTCTTTCTAGATATACGTCACTGACTGACAGCCTGATCAGACCCCTGTGATTGTGCTTGTTCTGCCACAATGTGCATCGCACACAGATATACACAGAGGGGCCTCCATAAAGCGTATCTATGTTGGAGATCAGCTCCACCGCTTCGCACTTGTAACAAAATCATGGTGCGTTTGTGCGTGGGTGTGCGTCTGTGTGTGTGGTGGTGGTTGGGGGGTCCTCTTGCACAAGACTGCGTACAAGTTGTGAGTGAAATATTATGATCAAACCTGCTGATACTGAGAACTGAGGAGTGCCTCAGAGGAGTGTAGCGAAGAGCACAGGAGCAGAGTCTGTGTGTGTGTGTGTGTGTGTGTGTGTGTGTGTGTGTGTGTGTGTGTGTGTGTGTGTGTGTCTCCCCCACATGTGATCCTCTCAGAGTCAACAGAATATCAAGTAATGAACATTTTCCAAATTCCACACCCTCAAAGTTATCTCTCTCTTTAAAAAAAAAAAAGTCATTTAAATATATTAAGGGCATCATTGCACAAACAAATCATCATTACATATGACTGGAAATCAGATTGAACATCAAACTAGTCAGTGCAGTCTGAAAAGCAACACAAAATATTCTGACAGCCAGGAGAGATGATCATTTGAAAAGCATCCAGTACATAGCGTGCTGCTCTTGCATAACCTAATTACACGAGACATGTCTAAACTGAAGCTATGTATCAGCATCATCATGCAGACCCCAGATGTTCTCAGAGTACATGCGCACGGTTGACAGTACTGTATACTGCATAGTACCAAATCTGAAATGCTGTCCTGACTTTATATCTTCTAAAGACTGAACACTGGATAAGAGACACAAAGTGAAACAGGCCCTTTATTTCATGTATGCAGGTGTAACACACAAGGCAAACGCATAGTTTGCTCCACGGTCCTAATGTTTCAAAAATTGTCTAAAGCCAACCACTCGGTTAAGTGTACGCACCAGCTCACCTTTTATTGTGTTTTAGCAGCGCTGTGCATCAGCAATAATCCTAGTGTGTTTATTCATCATTTAAATAATGGAAATCAGTCTTCCTGAACACATGCCGACATTTACATAATCTTAACCAGACCAAAAGCATTTAACCACGTACGTATGAAAGTGCTGACAGCTTTGCCATGCAACCAAACTGACTTCTGTTTTGCTCACATTCGCATTCTTGCTTAACCTCAAGATGTGAAGTTGTGAAAGAGAAACAGTAATTAAACAGCTCGGTTTTACAGCCTATTCGTACTCATTTATGAGGTCGATCTTATCAAAACAGCATGAATGCAGGTCAGGTATCAGGATGTGTGCTCTCATGTTTTAATGGAGCTGTCTTTTTATGACTGATGTGCCATTGTTTTGTTCTGGCTCTGAGGATGCCCCAAGGTGATGTGCATTAGATTTTCTCTTAATGGTTAGGGTCAGGTCCAGATGAGCTATTCAACTCATAAAAACTTTTAATTTCTCAACTGTATTTTGTACTAACCCCTAATTTAAAGGGTTAAATTTTAAACCTAAAATTTAAGCCTTTAAAATCATTTGAGTGCTAGAGGTCAACTAGATTTTGTTTTTCAAAGAGTATTGTGCTGTCACCAGAAAAGACATCGTTTGAGTCTTTTAATGTTTACTTTCATCTGATGGCATCATTCCTCTTTATAGTCTTACTGGTTGCTTTGAGTGAGAAGCAAAGCAAGTCAGAAAGACTTGAAAAGCACTACAGAAATGCCATTCCGGCATTCAAACTCACCCACCATGATGAGCAAGTCTTGTCTGCCATTCAGAGCAGGAGAATGCTTCACAGCTGGAGCCAAAGAGTGAGCCTTTTTATTATGATTTAGTAACTCAATACAGATAGTTATCTAAAGTGAGCTGATACGCTGGCAATCAGCCACATTTACAGCAGTGGCAAAGTTACGTAATGTTTGGAAATAAAACTACTTCTCAAAGCTATTGCACAATGTGCACCTGAGAAAGGACCAGCACAGCTGTCTTTACAACAGGATTCAGATTACTGAGAGTTAAATGTGCTCCGATCAAGATTGAATCTGCATGTGCAAAATTGTTTTTGATGGAAAATATATGATTTTTATTCAAATAATAACGAAAGAGTCCATACCCCCTGTGCAGGAATGATGTGTCTTACTGCCACACACCACCAGATGGTAGTGTATTTCAGTTTGAGTGAATTTAGCTTCTGTCAGTGTATTGTAGGATGGACATGTCAGATAACAATCAGAGTACTTAAATCTTTGGAATAGTACACCCAATGCAAATTGTTAAAACAATAATATGACTAGCTTTGCATACAAAAGTGATCTTTATGAATATACAGTAAAAGAAATGATACTTTCTAGGCTTAAGTGTAATATTAAGAAAATGAAGGATTTGTTGAAACAAATTAACAAACGAACCAGTTATACTGACCAACCAGTAGGGGAGACTGGGGGCGGCTGTAACACACTGAATTCCTTAAAGCTGAAACAAGAGTGATCATACTTACTCTGCACATACTTGCAGAGATTTTCTCTCTGCAGCGGAAGAAGTGCAGAGTTACATTACTTTTACAGAAATTGTAAGGACCAAAACAGATTTTGATTTAAAACGTAACTTTCTGGATCTAAAGTATTTTTCCCCCCTGCTGCCTACAGTTTAAGTGATTGTGATTTTAAACTTACCATATTTTTTTTTTCTGCGTGTTATGATTGACAACTCATCAGTGTTAGAAATTAACAGGAACGACCCATGACAATTTGGGTGCTGTGAGCTAGAATAGAGTGTAACGTGTGCGCCACTCTGGAGGCAGTTGTAACATGTTACTCAGAGGCAACTGTTACAATTATCCCTGGGTTACTACTGCAAGCACCTTGAGTGTCATGTATGTTGATGATGAACTTTGCTGTTGAAACTCTATATAATATATATGCTTCGCACTTCACTGACAATAGCCAAATGCAAAACCAGTAAAAAAACAAACAAAAAAACAAAAAAAACCCCCAGAAAATATGAGGAGGGGAAAATGTCAGTATCTACCACCTGTAAAACAAAATTCTTGTTTTGGGGGTTGTCTTATTGTGCACTTGTTGTTAATTTCATTAACATCAAAGCAGCTGAAACTGATTAACAACCCCCTCTGATACTTAACTGACCAGATCAACATCCCACAAGTTAAACAGCCTCGGTGCTGTACTCTAAAGCATTTCAAGTCTTTATTTTTCTGGGGGGAAAAATTTATTTCTAACTTGAATGCATTGCCTCCAATACATGACGTTTGAACAAAACTGAAATTATGTTTTCTACAACTCAAAAACACCCACAAAACTACTGCAATAAGTAAAGTAAGTAAAAGTAAAGTAAGTAAAGTAAAATTTTATTTATATAGCACATTTCTAGATAGACATCACAAAGTGCTTTACAGATATAACAGATTAAAAGACAAAAAACAAACAAAGTTAACAAAAAGCAATTTTAAAAAGATAAGTTTTTAGCTGTTTTTTAAAAGTAATCAATGTCTAAATCCTGAGGAAGGGAGTTCCAAAGTCGAGCGGCCACAGTAGTAAAAGCTCTATCACCCCTAGTTTTCAGTCTCGTATACTGAATGACAAGTAGGTCCTGACTACTCGACCTCAGAGACCTACTAGGGGCATAGGGCTGCAAAAGTTCAATAATATATGGTGGTGCTTGTTGTTGAATAGCCTTAAAAGTTAAAACCAAAATCTTAAAATGGACTCTAGATTCGACAGGAAGCCAATGTAACTGCTTAAGCAACGGTGTTATATGTGAATATTTAGAAACTTTCGTCAAAAGTCTTGCTGCAGCATTCTGAACGATCTGCAGACGCTCCAAGGAACCTTTGTTTAAACAAGTAAACAGGGAATTGCAATAGTCCAATCGTGATGAAATAAAAACATGAATAACAATCTCGAGTTCGGTATAGGAAATTATGGAGCTCAATTTAGAGATATTTCTTAAATGATAAAAGCAGGACCAAACAAGAGATTTAACATGACTATCTAACGTAAGAGTAGGATCAAGGATAATCCCTAAGTTCCTGACAGATGGTTTTACAAACGCTGAAAGAGGACCAAGAGCATTTATTATACTGGGTCTATGTCTATCTGGGGCACATAAGAGGACTTCGGTTTTGTTATCATTTAGTTGGAGGAAGTTTTCAGCCATCCAGCCTTTAATGGTTTCCAAGCACACATTTAAAAGCCGCAGCTTAGAAACCTCCTCCGGCTTAAAAGATATATAGAGTTGGATATCGTCCGCATAACAATGGTAACAAATATCCTCAAAAGGGCTCAGAATGTGCTGGAGAGGGAGTAAATAAACTAAAAACAGTAATGGCCCCAGCACAGAGCCTTGTGGCACACCAAAAGACAGATGATCTATACTTAGAAACTGCCACAGAGGAAAATCGGTCAGAGAGATACGAGAACCATTTCAATGCAGTCCCAGAGACACCGACTGAGTATTTCAACCTGTTAAGTAAAATAAAATGGTCAACAGTATCAAAAGCCGCCGTAAGATCCAACATTAAGAGAACAGAACAATTACCTGCATCACTTTGTAACAGAATATCACTATCAAACTAAGGTGTTTTTGAAGAATGCATCTGACATATAGTGGGTTAATACAATGTACTTTTTCAGTTCTACAATTACCATTACTTATCTACTCTGACTTCTTCCATTAAATTAATATTATAGTCTTGTTTTTATTAGGAAGAAGATAGCCATTATACTATTACTTAGGACACATATTTGTCGTTTTTCTCAAATGATAACTTGGGAATTTCCATCGATTCTCTATCATGTATCCAATTCTAAATATGTAAAAAAGAAAAAAAAAAAGAAATGTTACAAGCGTCCCCGTTGACCCTAGTGCAAAAATTGCCGGCAGCATAGTGTTTCATTCTCTCCTCTTTATTTGTGTACTTCTTTATCATTGTTTCCTTCCTCCTTCACACAAACATTTAATTATGCACTTGTGCAGGTACACTATTAACATATTTGTGTGCATATCTGATCACGTTTTCTTCTTAGTCCAGAGACTTGGCTGCCTTTTGTTTGTACTGCCTGGCCTGTGATAACCTATCAGAGTCCGCCAAGAGAAGCTTGTCATTTCTAAGTGTAGTGTGTGTGTGTGTGTGTGTGTGTGTGTGTGTGTGTGTGTGTGTGTGTGTGTGTGTGTGTGTGTGTGTGTGTTTGCGTGCGTGCGTGCTGTGGGATAAGATGAAGTTAATTCATCACGTCTCCTCTTCCTTATCAGTCAATTATGTTTTTGAGTTGTCTGTATGGACATAATGACTGTGCAGAACAAGGCAAGAGTACAAACACACACACAAACACACCTACACACATGCAGACACACACAAACCTTCTGTCCCAGATGGCTAAACCATCAGGAAGGGAAATTTATGAGGTTTATATGATGGTTTATAGAAAGAATGTGGTTTTTAAGTAAGGAACATACCGAGTGGTTTTGCCTGAATCGGTTTGCTTTTTTGATAACACACACTGTAAACCCAGAAAGGAAAGCTAAGAATGTGGCCAGAGAGATTATGACTGGACATGAATCACTTGGAAACTTGAAAGCTTTGACAAAAAAACACATGACTTGGAGATGTATATCAAAGTTTAAGACAAACAAATTTGCTGTTGAAGCTATCAGTGTTTATACTCAGGCATGTAATGTATATATATATATATTAGGGGTGCAACGATACACAAAATTCACGGTTCGGTTCGGTTCGATACTTTGGTGTCACGGTTCGATATTTTTTCGATACAAAAAAAATGTTCATGCCTTTTTAATTTGTCATTTATTAAAATTATAAATATATATTTTAACTCAAAAGTACAGTTTTTAAATTTAACCCTAACCCTTGTTTTTTATTTTGACAGTGAATGCGCACCTGCGGACCACTTATGTGCAGCCCTGGTTATTTAGCTTGTCATATTGCAGCCACAGAAATAATTTTGTCCATGAAACCATAAAGCTGCACTTTCTTTTTGCCTTATAGTCTGATTTGTCATAACTTCTCCGTTTTGTGGTAAGCTTTTCTTTGGCTGTCACTTCTTCACCCTGACCTGTCTTATTTGGCTCAGCAGAACTAAAATATATATTTGTCTGTGAAGGTTCTCAGTCATCCAGGTCATCGTAGTCAAATATAAATCCTGCTGCTTTTACACACGGACTCACATAAGCTCAGCGATTCTCTGCGCGATCAACCTCTCACATGTTTAAGCTGCGGGAGATTTCACTTGTCATGTTTGCATAGTAAGCTAACGATTAATAAGACGATGTCAGAGGAATTGGTGCACAAATTATCATCACTCACAGATCAGTGCTGTCGCTCTCTATACACAGTTCGCACGATTGCAAAGTGAAAGCAAAAAAACAAGCGCAAATTCAAACGCGATTTCAATATGTCACATATTGACAGTGGCTCACCGATGCCAATGACATAATTACCCAGCTACATTTCTGAAAGAATGCAAAAGCATTGACATATATTTTTCCTTCTTACAATAGCCCGACGGGCAGGGAAGAGATAGATTTTGGTAGCCTGACTGAAAAAATCGCTAGCCCCAGGACGTCAGGCTAGCGATATTGCAAGCCCTGTATCTGATTGAGGAATCATGCATCTTTGGAAAAGAGAGTTTATTACAGAGAAATGTCTCTTTCCAAAATAAAAGCTATACTATCCGCTTCTTCTGGGTTATATTCTCAGCAGCATAAGGAGAATCATGTGTTAACAGCTGTCTAAATGACTCGGCTAAAGTTAGTAGCATGCTTGTTGTTTTTGTCTTTGTACTAGGATGATGTCTGCGTAAATGTGCAGTCATATTCGTTGTGTTCCCACTAGTGCTTTCAGGTTAATCTCGTTGAAATGACCTTAACACCACAACATGGCAAATCTCCGTTAACGAGCTACCGCCGATCGCCCCGTGCATGGGGCTAGACGGCCAACACGTTAACGAGCTAACTGCGCTAACACACTAGTTCCCACCCATGTAATTGAGCATTGCATGGCACATCCAACATACTGTTTTACTTTAGTCCATGACTCGCTTACCTTCAGGGTCATACGTCACATGAAAACCAAAATAATTCCAAACGCCAGATCTGAATGAGGGTGGGGGAGGTGCCCTGCGCTCTTCCTTCTGACTATGCTGTCTGTGTGGAGCGCTCAGTGGATCTGCGCTCGACAGTGCAGCCTAGGCGGAGTAGTCGAACGCAGATTCACTGAGCGCTCCACACAGACAGCATCGTCAGAAGGAAAGTTGATAAAATAAATTACAAATGTTGTATTGTTCGATACATACGCGTACCGAACCGAAAGCACTGTATCGAACGGTTCAATATCAATACGAATATCGTTGCACCCCTAATATATATATATATATATATATACACACACATATATATGCACAAAATATGCAAATACGTGAGTGAGCACTGATACCAAGGAACATTGTGAGAAAGAATGAGGTCAAACAATGACCAACGACAAGATTCTAAATGTGGGTTTTCCTGGATGTGTGATCGTGCTGCTGTGGTGCATTGCTGCAATAGCATCTTAATAGAAAATCTCTCTGAGCAAATGAGCATCCCATCTTGGGCTTTGAAGTTCCTCGGCAGCGAGACCCAACACTTCCTCTTTGCATTACAGTGCCAGTTTGTGGTCACGTTCTCGAGGGAATTAACAATACGTGCCTTGATTCATGTTTGTTTATATGTATTTGTATGTTTTTTTCCTCTAATCCTGCAAAGCAGACTACACTGGACAGATGCCACAGTGCTTCAAGCCGGAAAGTTCTTGCACATAGCTTTGTGTCTGCAAGTTCACACACTGTTCACACACACACACACACACACACACACACACACACACACACACACACACACACACACACACACACACCAAAGCTCATGCACCACTACATACACATATTGTGCAGGCAAACACGAGTTAGTCTAATGATGCAGTAATGCACACCACTTTGATGCCAATTTGCTTGTGTGTAATGTAGCTTAGTGAAATCCTTGATAAGAGAGTAAACTGAGCACTGTGCTGATAGCATTTCATTGGCATTCTTGTTAAATGAACTTGGAACTATAATTATTGTGTGTGCAGTATTTCATCAGTACCTAATTATGAAGTAAATAGTGGTGGTGTTGCAGCCAAAAAAAAGAAAGAAAGAAAGAAAGAAAAGAAGCAAAAGAAGGTCTTGAGATTTTCATTTGCTTAAGTAATAAAACATCCATAGAAATATCTCCCTACACATTAATATAGATGGCTTGCTTAGTATGTTTCAACAAAATATGATAAAATCAAAATTAAATGAAAAGGGTGATGCATTGGCACCTCAGTTCACCTTTTTTGTGAGTCTTAGCTGCAAACCCATTAGCTCTACTAAAGACTAATTTTTGCTTCAGAAAATAGATTAATAACCTCTTAATTAATTAATTAACCTCTTAAAAAGCTGAGTGCCGATTTTAGCAAAGGTCGCTCAAAAATGAGTGAATGGGCCATTTGATGGAGACTGTATGTTTGTTCCTCTTGAAAAATGGCAAAACAATCCTATTTTGCATGGTTGGATCTTAACAAAGTTCCAAGATGAGCTTGAACATGCAACAAGAAGAAATGGGAGAGAGACAAAACATTTTTGCTACAAAAATGTTTGCTACAAAAAACATTTTTGCTACAAAAACAACATTTTTGCTACAAAAATGTTTTGTCTGCAGGCTGTTTTAGGTGAATAAAAGTTTAGGACCACAACTCCAAAACAAAAAACCCTGTAAACCACCCAAAACATAAATAAAAGTTTCAAACATGAATGAGTAGCTCCACCATTATTGTTGATCACTTCAAAAAATGTTGCAGCATGCTTGATGCAAGCGTTTCCATAAGGTGAGTGGGAACATTTCTCCAAGTGGTGAAGACGGCCGCACGAAGGGCATCTACAGTCTGGAACAGTTGTCCATTTTTGTAAACTTCCCTTGCCATTCATCCCCAAAGGTTCTCAATTCGATTTAGATCAGGGAAACATGCAGGATGGTCCAAAAGAGTGATGTCTTCTCCTGGAAGTCCCTTGTCCTGCAGGCATTGTGTACTGTAGCGTTGTCCTGTTGAAAAACCCAGTCGTTACCACACAGACGAGGGCCCCCAGTCATGAGGGATGCTGTCTGCAACATCTGGACATGTTTGACGCCCCTGCACCTCCTGAAGCTCCATTCTTCCACTGAAGGAAACACACCGCAGACCATTATGGCGCCCCCTCCTCTGTGGCGCATGGAAAACATCTCAAGTGGGAACTGATTGTCATGCCAGTAACATTGGAAACCATCAGGACCATCAAGGTTAAATTTCTTTTCATTAGAGAATAGAACTTTCTTCCATCTTTCAGTCCCCCATGTTTGGTGCTCTCTTGCAAAGTCCAAACAGTCAGTTCTGTGGCGTTCAAAGAGACGAAGCCTTTGAAGTCATTTTTGCCCATCAGTCTCTGGTGCCGTGTGATGGTTATGGAGCTGCAGCCAGCATCAGTAACAGCCTTAATTTGGGTTGAGGATCGTCCAGTGTCTCGATGGACAGCCAACTGGATCCTCTGGCTCAGTGCTGGTGAAATTTTTGAGGGTCTTCCACTTGACTTTTTTGTTCCATAACCCTCAGAATCACTCATCAAATTCCAAATAACCGTCTTACTGCGTCTCACCTCAGCAGCGATGGTGCGCTGCAAGAGACCCTGTTTATGCAGTTCAGCCACCCAACCATGTTCAAAAAGGGAAAGTTTTTTGCCTTTCCCATTAGAACGTCATGACACCGTGACTACCTGACAGAAAATTGACAGTGAATGCACATTTTTGCACAGATCTAGCCTTTTAAAGGCATGTGATCCTAAACTTTTGATCAGCTGTAAAGCTGCCTGTTTCAGTTCAAGCGCTGTTTTTAATAAATTGCATGCTCAAAAAATGTTATGTCTCACTTCCATATCTTCTTTCCAATCATGCAAATTTTTTTTTGCCATTTTTCAAATGGTCTTAAACTTTTGATCGGGACTCTACCTTCAGGCTCAGAAAAATGAAGCCAAGCGCCAAAAAAAACTTGCATTCTATCTGAAGGCCACCAGATGGCGATAGCTGTGGTTGCAAAAAGACTTCCTGTTCTATACAAGTCTATGGGAAAATGGCTTTCTCTCTTGACCTCTTTGAACACTTTCTTGATGAGTTTAGTGTCCCAGTCAATCATTTGGGAGCATATTAAGCAAAAAATTAAGTCTATTTTTTCTATTTCAAACATGCCATGTTTCAGAATGGAGGATTACCTGGATGATCTCACAATCATTGGGTGATGAGTTGTCAATCATAATAAGTCACCTCTGGGGGTTTTTTTTGTTTTTTTTGGGGGGGGGGGGGGGTTGCACCAAACATGACAACAGCAGAAAGGCTCATCTGCCTCAAGATGAGCCTTTCTGCTGTTGCTGCTAGGAGTGAGATTTCAGAAACCAGTGGGTGATACCATGGCAGCTACATTGACGTTGACAACTACATTATTTGGTCTCTGGTGACACCTAGTTCATGTTCACCACTATAGCCCTTGAGAATGGAGGTGTGCCAAAAGTGACATAATAACTGCTGCCCTGCTGTGGTATCATTTAGGATTTTAATACACGTCTTGATTTTTGTCAAGCAGGTGCAGACTGCATGGCTGTCATGTCCAGGTTGAAGACACAAGTGTACAAGAGGGTAGGTTTATCATTTCATGGATTTATCAGTATTTTATAAAGGGAAATGCTGCTGCACCTAGAAAAGATCAAGCACGCTGGAGAAAACATTGAAAAGTTTTTTTTTGTCTTGACTTCTTCTATTCCAGCACAGGTACAGAGGCTATTTTCTGAGTGGGGACACCTTTTGTTCAGGAGAAGTTGAAACAGGGCATCATGGTAATCACAACAAAGAACTTTATGACTGTAAACTAACCTTTAGACAGTATGTGGGGTGGCCAAAGTCTTGATAATGAAAGAATATTTAAGAGTGCAAAGGACTGTCTTAATGATCCCAACATCTTTGGACTAAAATGCAGCTCTAGAGGAATAAGAGCTCCAAGTACTTGATCAGTGTTTGGTTGCTTCTAAACTTGTCATGAAAACTTTTCAATTTGAAATAAACACATGGTACATATCAGTGATGACTATAGAAAAAAAAACTTCTTCACAAGCTTATCAAAATGGTTTGGTATTACTGTACTATATTGATATAGAAATCCTAGTCATGAAAAAAATATTTCCCCCCGCACAGAATTTAAAGAGCCTCAGTTGTGATACGTCTCCAAAAACTCAGACATGCTGACAGTGTGCTTTTATCCGCATGTACCATTGTGTCTTCAGGCCAACAGTAATTGGTGTCCTTTGTTTGCTTTGCTTTCCACACTCTGCAGGTGCACTGGTAAACATTATCAGAAAGTCTATAATCACTCTTGGCTCGCAGCCCAAACTCGTATCTACCTTTATAATTTTTTTACCTGATAGCATTCAAGCTTCATCCAGCACCTGTTAGAAATTAAATATTGTGTGTTTGAATGTTGAATCATAATAGTGCAGCAAATAGTGTATTATAAAAGGGTTTGGCAAGTCATCTCACTTTTGTAAAGTTAACACTGGGACTAAAGGCGCTAATGGAGCACTTGGAAGCTTTTATATTGTTAATGGTTCATCAGGTGGGAATACCTCCACTCTGTTATTCCTCTGCTGGTTTAAACTCCAATCTTTTGAACATGATGCAGCAGGTTCTGTGTCAGACACGGGGTTGCAGCTGCTCCTCATATGGTTGACTGGCAGTTAGCGATTAAGGTTCTGTTTCTTAACACTGTCAAATCGGAGCAATGAAATACAGGATCAGTGTGACTGTGAGTTTGTGTTTTAGTGCTGTGCAATGCTGCAGATTTTGGTATTGATCCGAAAGAGTAATACTTCTACCCCATAAAGGCAGCTTATGTAGGGGAGACCAGTGTGTCATAATTTATGAGATGGATTATCATTAATTTGCAAATTCTCATCACTACAGTTCCATAAATATTTGAACAGAGATTGTTTCAACTTTTTCTAATTTTGGTTCTGTACATCACCACGATGAATTTTAAATGAAACAACTCAAATGAAGTTGAAGTGCAGACTCCCAGCTATAATTCAATTCTAATACTAATTCTAATACTTGGTTGAAAACCCTTTGCTGGGAATGACAGCAAGACTTGAACTCACCGACATCAACAGATGCTGGGTTTCCTCCTTTTTTAATGCTCTGCCAGGCCTTTACTGCAGCGGCTTTCAGTTCTGTTTGCTTGTTTGCTTTCTGTCTGAAGTTTAGTCTTCAACAAGTGAAATGTATGTTCAATTTGACTGCATTTAGCTGGATTTGAGCAGACAGTATGTCTCCAAACACCTCAGAATTAATTTGGCTGCTTCTGTCCTGTGTCACATCATCACTTCTTTCCATTTCCAATTTCTTGCCATCATTCTTGGTTTCATCTGCCCAAAGAATGTTTTTCCAGAACTGTGCTGGCTTTGTTAGATGTTTTTTGTATAGCCAAGTTCAAACTACTATTTTTCAAGCTTATGAGTGGCTTGCAGTGAGTCCTCTGTGTTTACTTTCATGCAGTCTTCTCTTTATATGTTAGATTTGGGTATCGATATACCTACCACCTGGAAAGTGTTGTTCTCTTGGTTTAATGTGGTGAAGTGGTTTCTCTTTACCATGGATATGATTCTGCGATCATCCACCACTGTTGCTGTGGACATCCAGGTCTTTTTGTGTTGCTGAGCTCACCAGCGCCTTTTTTTCTTTCTCAAAATGTACCAAACTGTAGATTTTGCAAATTCTAATATTGTAGCAATTTCTCTGATGGTTTTTTTTTTCTGTTTTCGCAGTTTCTTCCTGCACGGAGAGCTTCTTTGGCTGCATGTTGTCTGTTCACAGCAAAATCTTCCAAATGTAAGCACCACACCTCTTATCTTCTTAACTGAGATAACCATTTATCCAGTTTAAATGTGAATACCAAAAATGAGAGTCTACACATTATGTCTATGTCCATTATATAACTATAATTGGAACATGTTTCAGTAAACAGTGTCAGTGTTAAAATACATATGGACCTAACTGTATTTTTGCTTTAAAGCTCCAGCTAAAAAGATTATTTTACACAACCCGTTACTAAAATAAACTTGTCACTGGTTAACACACAGAATGGTAGAATTGGTCAAAGTATATTTTTTATCATTCATCTACTTTAGTTTTTTAAAAAAGAAAAAAAAAGACAATTGTTGGGTGCTGAGATACTCAGTTCAGGGGTTTGTTTACCTAAACGTCTCCAACAACTAACCACACAGTCAGAAAGTTCCTTTGCCTGCTTATTCTATCCTCTATCTCTGACTTTATATTTGCCATGTCCGCTCCAATGGGAAGTTGGGAAGACAAAGCCGGCCAGTTTCCGTCTTCATGCTAATGGTACTGTAGTCTCCAGAGGGGTAGCATTTCCTCCACTGAGGGAAGAACATGCACAAACTCAAAGAGTCACAGTAGTTCCAAAGGGGGATCCAGTCTCCTTCCCCCACTTTGGCTTGTCTCCATCAGTTAGCCCCACATTAATAAGAGGTACCAGTGGGGACTAGTTAGTGGTCTGGCCTGGCCATGTATGGCCTCATTCAGTCTGTGTTCATACAGCGTATCAAGAAAAGCCGCAGCAGGTTTGACTTAATTAAAATTTCGAGGACTTTTTGTATGTTCAGTTGCAACCACATTGTTTGACCAGGGAAGAACCATTCCACTAAATCAGTTGTTCTTAACCTTTTTGGTGGTACCGAACCCCACCAGCTTTATATGCGCATTCACTGAACCCCTCTTTAGTGAAAAATAAAATGTGATGTTTTTTTACTGGTGCACAAAATGAGCCATGCATGTCATGGCGGAGGCTCTGCCGAACCCCTGAGACCGACTCACCGAACCCCTAGGGTTCGATCGAACCCAGGTTAAGAACCACTGCACTAAATACTTACATAGAGAATGTAGGGCTGATGGGGTTGATTTAGATGTTTTTTTCAACTACTAAATCCATGTTGTGTACTCTCTCTCTATATATATGTATATACGTGTGTGTGAAAGGATTCTGTTTTGATTGTTCTTGTGAGGATGTGGGCAGAATGTCTGAGGACCATTTGAACTGGGGTTCACAGGCCACACAGAAAATGGGGATTCCAGGGGGGTTTCCCTCCACATTCTACTTCCACGGTTGAGGTGAACAGTGGAGACAAAATTGTGTGGGAAATATTTATATCAGTCAGAGAAAAAGTGCAAGTTGGAGAAATGCAAGAGAGCTCATGCCTTGAAGATCATATCACTAACCTGATGAGATGAAGAGTAAATTATTTAGTTCCTGTTGCAGCTCCTGTCTGCACTCTGGTATATTATTTCTCTGGTCTGTGCATTGGTTACATAAGCTATGGTTCTGGAAGCTATAGGAAAGTAAACACTGGCAAATTCACAAATGGTGTGGAGTCACACCTAGAAGTGTATTTGCTCTGGGAAATATACTTCTTTCATAATCGATATTTGTGTTTGTAATCAATGTTCCCTCTAATTTTTCATGTGTCTGAGCGAACACACAAACTCCCTGAGCGGTCCCTTGGACCACTGTGAGCAACAGTAGACGTGTGCACTGTGGTCCCGCCAGCATTGAATCCATCCAAGTTAGATGGTTTATTAAAATAATCAAATTACAGCATTTATGTCAGACTACTTTTAATTAACTGCTTTAGCCCAATTACAATGAAAATTTAAAAAAAATCTTGTTCATGACCTGTGTAGTATGTTAACACTATTGGAAGTAAAAAATAACTTGAACTCCAATTTTGAAAACACAACTTTTTTTTTTCTTTCTTTCTTTTTTTTTTTTATAAAGCTCTGACTTGTATTATGAGTCTGTGGTCTGGGAGAGAGTCCTGTAACTCTCTGTCTGCAAAATACAATATATAATGACCAATCTTGGGCAATTAATTATATAGTTACTTCTTCAAAAAAGTAACTGAGTTATGCAAACAACAACGTTTTTGCAGCTGTTTAAATGCAGCCAAGGCATTTTTTTAAATAAACATTTCAAACTATTTACAGAACAATCAGCTGTACTGCATCAAATTTGATGCCACACAAATTATTTGTGCCACAACAAAAAATAATTTCTGTCCACTATGAGATAAAGGAGAACAACAGCCTGATACCAGCAGTCGCCTCATTGTTCTGACACACACAACAAAACTATTGACTACACTACACACTAACTACACAAGATTTGCGCTAAACGTTGCAAATCTCTCACATCTCAAAACACAGCCGTCACTCCTAAAACTTCCCCCCTTTCTTAACAACTAAATGCCATGTTGCCATATCATTTTTTGATTGGTCAACATGGTACATTTTTCGACCAATAGGAAAAGGTGAGGGTTTTTTGGTTTTGTTTATGCTCACAGGTGGAGAGTGCTTTCCAGCATTTTCCTTATAAAATGCCGTTTTTACCGTTTCTTCCTGCAGTAAATATAAACAACGATAGTATTCAGGAAGAAAACCAAACCTTGCAGATATTTTTATCATAACTCTGGTTTTACGTGGCCTATCAACACAATTTAAAAACTGGTATAACGTCCACACTTTTTCTGTCAATTGTTCCGTCTGTCCTGCTCATATCTCCAATGGTTGTACACATTGTCATTAACGTGGCTTCACTCCACATCAGCCACGCACATAAGGACGCTGTCATAGCCTGTCAACTATGGCGTTATTTTTGTGCCACTATTCTGAGCGCACGTAAAAAAAATTTGCAGGTGCAAGTGTTGCATTTTGAGGAGAAATTTATTTTGAGCGAAGAAAAGCTGAATTTGAGTGAACAAAATTCATTGCTGCGTGCAAAAAATGTATTTCAGTGTTTGCTATTATCCACACACACAATAGCAGCCCCTCTCGCTCAGTTTTTGCACTTGCGCTCGCTCGCAATGTGTCGCTCGCGCTCTCAACATTTCTGCCCGTGCGCGCTCAACTCTTTCTGTACACCGTTATATTTGTGCCACAAAACCAGCCAATCACAGACTTGGATGCAAAAAAAATCTGATTGGCTGTTTTCGTCTCCAACCAGCTCGAAATGACGAAATGCAATATCCCAGAATCCATTTCGTCCAAAGCTCAAACGAGGCAGTGGCGGAGGAACACAGAGTGGCAGAGTTTGAAATATTACTCTTTGTGGGTCACAAAATAAACTTTTAAGATATTTTCATGCGAGAATGGTGCTGTGTAAACTTCTAATATCTGCTCGATTTATCAAGACATCACATATTTGCACAAGTGCTCTAACGTTTTTGGAGATGCCTGTTACCCACCAGCTGACCGAATACCTGGACTGGCCATTGGGCATTTACCCGGCATTTGCCCGGTGGGCCAATGGTGATTTTTCATTTTTATGTTAGTTTGTTTGTTTTTGTAATGGTATAAACAATGAAAGGTGGTGGATTAGCCAGCTGGTAATAATCAACTCTGGGCTGGACCAATTACAATACATCCGTATTGAGGGGAAAAGACTTCAGCGAGAATAAAAAAGACACAAAGCTGGAGTTATTCTGTGTCTTAGCTGCCTCTTCTCTCCTCATTCTCTCTCCCTCCCTCTCCTGTTGCTACTTCAATCATGAAACTGATCAATGATCAGCTGATCGTCTCTCTTGTTTGTTTATCTCCCACTTTGCGCCAGAAACAGGAAACCAGCGGATGTTGCGCTAAACAACAACAGCAGCACGTTCAAAATTGATCAGCTGTTGTTAGAATTTATTTAAAATTAATTTCTAGTATCAGCTGATGTTTGCTGGAGCCACAGCTGTAAAGCTGGAAACATGAAGGTGATACAAATCATACATATATACCAACAAAACAGTGTACATCACTGTCACAACAGCGTTTGTTTTCGTTCAAAGGCTTTATGGTTTTTCCAATAATACCTGGTGGTGTAGTCGGTGATTTTTTTGTCAGTTCAGCCTTATATATTATGTTTAACCCGAGTTCCCACCCGGTCAGCTGGTGGGTAACAGGCATCTCCGAAAACGTTGGAGCACTTATGCAAATATGTGATGTCTTGATAAATCGAGCAGATATTTGAAGTTCACACAGCTACATTCTAACATGAAAATATCTTAAAAGTTTATTTTGTGTCCCAGAAAGAGTAATATTTCAAACTCCGCCACTCTGTGTTCCTCCGCCACTGCCTCGTTTGAGCTTTGGACGAAATGGATTCTGGGATATTGCATTTCGTCCTTTCGAGCTGATTGGAGACAAAAACAGCCAATCAGATTTTTTTGCATCCAAGTCTGTGATTGGCTGGTTTTGTGGCACAAATATAACGGTGTACAGAAAGAGTTGAGCGTGCACGGGCAGAAATGTTGAGAGCGTGAGCGACACATTGCGAGCGCAAATACAAAAACTGAGCGAGAGGGGCTGCTATTGTGCGTGTGTATATGGATAATAGCAAACACGGATATACATTTTTTGCATGCAGCAATGAATTTTGTTCACTCAAATTCAGCTTTTCTTCGCTCAAAATAAATTTCTCCTCAAAATGCAACACTTGCACCTGCAAACCTTTTTTACGTGCGCTCAGAATAGTGGCACAAAAATAACGCCATAGTCAACGACGTTGATTAGCTGCGTATATACGAATGTGAATCGCATCATTGGCTGGACTATGGGATAAGGTTCTAATCCCATACGGGAGCAGCCAGTCACTTACTGACTAACACTGCAAAACAGAATTGTTGAAGTTTTAAATTTAATTTCAATTCAGGTTCGATTTTTTTTTTCTGTGCACAACGCAGATTTTCTGTGTGCAGAGACCGTGCCAGCAGTGCCCAATTGCGCACGCGCGCAGTTTAGAGGGAACATTGTTTGTAATTATGAAGTCTTAATAAACATGGTGTGAACAAATGGACAAATGGTTTTTGAATCCATGAAAGAGGATGGAAATCCAGTCTGACTGCACCTGCAGAGACAAAGAAATGAATCTAAAAATGAATTGTCAAACTCACACTGAGATCAGGCTATTGTTAAGTCTGCATTAGGGCTGCACGATAAATCGAAAATTTATTGTCATCGCGATATCAGCCTGCGCGATGGGCCCATCGCAAAAGACGGCGTAAACTGCGATAATTGGGTACCTTAAAATGTTTACACACGTGCTGTAAAGAATTTACCAATCAAAGAAATCCATTTACACATTTGACCAGTCGAATAGAGCCCTTCACGGCATTAACCAATCAAATGGATTAGAGGCCCGCCTCCTACGCAGGTCGGGCGCGAACAACGCTGCAGCAACGAGTCAGAGTTGTAATGGCTGAGAGCGAGACGCGTGACGAGAATGCTACTGAACTCGTGGCTAAAAAAAAAAATAGTACCTCACTTATTTGGAGGTACTTTGGATTTGATAAAGACGACGTTCTCCAAACACAGGTACTCTGCAAAACTTGCCGAACACTCGTGGCAACCACCAGAGGAAACACGACTAATCTCCACCATCATCTTCAATACAACCACAGAGAACTGTTTGAAGAGTTCCAGAAAGATAGGGCTAGCCAAACAAAGGTTGCTAATGTTAAGACAAAGAGCGCAGCAGTCCAACAGCCGTCTCTGTATCAGAGTTTTTCAAGTGGAATTCCTTATGAGAAAACGTCGAAGCGGTACAAAGAAATAACAGAGGCCATTACACATTTTTTGGCTAAAGACATGATGCCTATAAATACAGTTAGCAGAGAGGGCTTCACCAGTCTGATACATAAAGTGGACCAGAGATACCACATCCCCTCACGAAACTACTTTTCACATGTCGCCATTCCACAAATGTATGAAACATGCCGCAAGACCGTCATGTTTGAACTGAGCCAAGCTGAAAACTACGCAAGCACTACAGACCTATGGTCAAGTCGTACAACGGAACCATATATGAGTTTCACAGTGCACTTCCTCACCGAAGACTTTGAACTGAAAACACGGTGTCTAGAGACTGTGTATTTTCCAGACTCCCACACTAGTGAAAATATAGCCCATGTATTACGTGAGGTGTTAGCCAGCTGGGATCTTAAAGAAGATCGACAAGTGTGCATCACCACAGACAACGGTGCCAATGTTGTGAGAGCCACGGAGCTAAACAACTGGGTCAGACTTCAGTGTTTTGGACACAGGCTGCACCTTGCAATCGGTAAGTTTTATTCAAGGCAGATCTTTTTAGCAATGAAAATGTGCTATACATTATTATCAAATTGATATTGATAAGGATAATGTTACCTTTTTAGACAACTTTAGTTATAAATTTCAATTAGTTTTTTTTTTTTTTTTAAAAAGGTTTTAAACATGACAGTTTTTTTGTTTCCTCTTATTTCTCCAGAAAATTCTATCAAAGATGATGCCCGCATTGCCCGAGCCATTGGACTTTGCAAAAAGTTAGTTGGACATTTTTGCCACAGCTGGAAAGCAAAGATGGCTCTGAAAAAAGCACAGCAGAAGCTCAACCTCCCAGAGCACACACTGATCACAGAATGCCCAACCAGGTGGGGTTCCAGGCAGAAGATGATTGAGAGAGTCCTGGAGCAGCAGCGGGCCATTTCTGATGTCATCTCAGCAGACAAGAAATCAAGACACTTGATTCCTACTTGGCAGGATCTTGAGGTACTGGAGTCTGTCAACCAGGCATTACACCCCCTGCAAGACTTTACCGATGCCCTGTCTGGTGAGAGCTACGTTAGTGTTTCATATGTAAAACCAGTCCTTCATCTGATGAAGACGTCGGTGCTTGCAGAGAAGGAAGAAGACAGTGATTTGACAAAATCAATTAAGAAGAAAATCCTCGAGTACCTGATTACTAAATATGAAAATCCAGCTACCCAGGAACTTATGGACATGGCGTGCTTCATGGATCCCAGATTTAAAGTCAGCTACACCAGCACTGATCGAGTCTCAGACATCAAGACCAGAGTGATGTCAGAAATGGAAGCAGTGGCACAGAAGGTATTCATGCATGCTTATATATAAAACCTTTCAATTCATATTTAGTCCAAAATGTTTACTTTTCTTATAATCTGCTTTCTGTTCCAGGAGAGAAGCTCCGCTGAACCAGAGGCCCAGACAGATGATCCACCCAGTCGTCCCCTGAAGAAGGCAAAAAAGTCCCTGGGCAGTTTCTTCAAGGCAGCTCCAATCCCTACCTCCTCTTTTATGCATCTCTCACAAGCTGTTGAAGCTGAGCTTAACAGCTACTTGCTATCCACGGCCATAGACAGTGAGGAAGACCCCTTGGCATGGTGGAAACTCCACAAAATGACATTCCCACAGCTAAGCAAGCTTGCAAGGAAGTATCTCTGCATACCTGCAAGTAGCTCACCTTCAGAGAGACTTTTTAGTACATCAGGAAACATAGTAACATGTCAGCGCACATGTTTAAAACCTTGGAGAGTAAACATGTTGGTTTTCCTTAACAAGAACTTGCCATAAAAACATTCACTCAGGAAGGATGAATGCAAGATAGAGAAACCTTTTTTTTTTTTCAAAAAATTACAAAAATACACTACCTACATTGTTCTTAATTGTTGATAATATTAGTCTTGGCCAGTACGACCACAAAGGTAGACAATTGTTCTTTGGTGTGTTCCCACAGCAGACAAGTTCTTACCTATAGTTTAATCTAGTAAAGTTTCCACTCCAGTTTTGACTTGCATCATAACTACTTGGTGAGTGGTAAAATGATGAACAACTGCATAGAGATAATTTGCAGTATAATTTAAGTTATGTTTATTTAAAACTAATTATAGAGACCGGGAAGGATGTCTTTCAGAATTCAAGCCTCAGAAATTTTTTTATGGGGGCAATGTTTCAATGTTTGACTGCACTTTGTTGTTACACTGCTAATACAGCAGCTTTCATTAAATAAAACTGTGCAGTAAAACGGAAATTATGTATTTGTTTTTTGTTTTTTTTTTGCTATTTATTTTATCGCAAGTCATATCGTTATCGCAGTATTGATCACAGTTATCGCACATCGCAGGTTTTCCTAATATCGTGCAGCCCTAGTCTGCATCAAAAAGAAGATTACTTAGTACGTTACAGTTTTTCAGTCAAGTTCTCTGGAACGTGACGCACACTGTCACGGTCCTGGGTCATTTGACCCAGCGTTTTGTGTTTATTTTTTATTATTTTGTTGTTGTTATTATGACCCTTTGTTCTAGTTTGTGCTGATTGTGTGTTTGGGTTTACACCCTTTGGTTCTTAAGAGGTTTGGTCTTGTGCTCCCCCTTTTTTGTGTCTGTGTGACAGGTTGAAGGACTACTGCATATAAAACTGTTCAGTTAATACTAATTCATATCTGTTGATATAAGGATGAAAATAATGTAAATATGGTAAGAAAGTGGTTAAGAGTTTATTATTTTTCATGTTATATTAATGGCTTTCATGTTACTTAAGAGAACTACAATCTATACATCAGTGATCGGCTAGTAAGCCTTTTCTGGGCTCGATTAGTAGTGTCTCTATTCTCCACTAGGGGGCTTTCGCGCGTTCTCCTCACTGCAATAAACTACTGCATGAGAGACGCAAGTCATAATCACTCTCGTGATTCTTTTCCCCCTGTTTTCAGGTAAAAGTGTTTAAAAGTTGATATATTTCCAATGTGTACACTGTTAAGATATTTAAGAGGTAACCCTTCATTGTTTTGTAAGCGTTAGAAGCATTACATTGCAGTTTTGTGCACATATACGTGGCGGTTTTGAGCTGTGTTTTGTACTGTGTAATGGCCATTGTGATAACGGCAGGAGCTAAGAACGCCGCGGTTGTCAGCCATTTTATCAGGAGGCCTGCTCAGGTATATGTATGATAGGCACTTTGGTGTTTCGGTTTATTGTTTGGTGTTTTTCTTCCACCATGTGACATTTAGCAGTACAGAATGTGAAACGTTTCTGCTCATTTTGACTGCAATAAACTACTGCATGAGAGACGCAAGTCATAATCACTCTCGTGATTCTTTTCCCCCTGTTTTCAGGGGTGTAACATTTGGAGGCACCGCTGGGATAGCTGCTTAGATGTCCGGTGTCCACAATCTGCACATCGTAGTCCAAGCCAGCTAAATCCCCCCCACTACAACCCAGGCAGACTGCAGTGAGGAAAGTGTTGCTGTCGAGGCGAACTGGTAGCTGTGTTTTAGCGCATGTTTCCTGAGGCCAGCCAGAGATCATCAGGGGCTGCAAAAGCGACTCAGCTCAGCGTCACCCGTACATGCAAAATTCTTCCAGCCTACTGCCACAATGTCTTCGGTGGAAGAGCTGCGAGAAGAGGTTGTGCGTGAAATGCACACTCTGTCCAAAGACCAACTAGTGTCAATCTGCGAGTTCCTTGGCATTGCAGAGAAAATAGATGTTAGCAGAAAAACACGACTGTCACTGCTAACACACATCCAAATACACATTGAGAGAGAAGGTATAACAGTACTTGAGGATGAAGGAATGTCAGAACTGTTGTTGCTTAATGATAAGATTGCTGAAATAATGAAAGAGACAATTGTTGAGACTGAACCAAATGCAAATGAAGAGGGTGATTCAGGACACAGAGAGCAACCAAATACTGCAACCTCACTGGTAACAGAGACAGCTAATGCAGTTAACACAGCAATTATTTCTCACTCCCAAGGTAATCGCTTTGTCCCTAACTCATCTGTGTCAAGTACCCCCCAACGACCAAGCCCTTACTGGCAGAAAGATTTCAAAATATCAGGCCAGATTGGCGAACCAGGTCAAAAAGACAAACTGACATTTTCCAGTCTTGCTCACCAGATCGAAAGTGGACTGAGCAGAGGTTACTCAGAGCTTGACATTGTAGATGCTGTCATCAGAGCTATCTTGCCAGGTCTACAACTACGCAGCTATTTGGAGGGAAAAGCTCAACTCACCCTTCCGACTCTACGCCGCATACTGCGCTCCCATTTCCAGGAGAAGAGTGCCACCGAACTGTATAAACAACTTGCCTCTGAGGTACAGACCCCAAAAGAGACTGCTCAAAGCTTCCTGATGAGAGTTTTAGATCTAAAGCAGAAAGTCTTATTTGCTTCCCAAGAATCTGAGTCAGGACTCAAATACGACCCAGCTTTAGTTCAGCGTATGTGTTTGCACACCATGCTCACAGGCTTCCAGAGTGACAGTGTCAGGATAGATATGCAGCCACTCCTGTTAGACTCTAAGACACCTGATGAACTCCTGTTAGAGAGGTTAAATATGGCTTGTGCCAATGAGGCAGAAAGGAAAAACAAGAAGAGATGTTTAGCATCACAGACTGCTACAAGTGTGAGTGCAGTGCAGTCAGATGATGTGTCACCAGCTAAGAACCCTGTGAAAGAAGTTAAAGCTAAGATACCACCCGAGCTTTTAACTGAGTTAGCGGAGCTTAAGACAGGTGTAGCCTCCCTGAAAGGTCTCAGTGCAGAGATAGCTCAGATTAAAGAGACTCTACAGCAGCCGGTGGCTGGTCCTCAGTCATATGCCCCACCACCAGTTATGCAGTATGATAGGGACCAGCAGTATTATAGCTTCCAGGGCCCCCGTCAAAGGCCACCACCCCCTCAGTATCCTGTACAGCACTACACAGGTAGTCCAGCCCGCCGTGAGAGGAGGTGCCACATCTGCCAGCAGAATGGAGTCAACGAGCGCTGCACCCACTGCTACCTCTGTGGGAGTAGAGAACACTTTCAGGCTGGATGTAGAAGCAGAGGTATGAGACCATATAAAGAGAAACATTTAAACCAGCAATGGTTACCACCGAGGGACGAGTGTTAACCATGCCCATCATCCACAAGTCCCAACATTGCTCCAACTGTAAACAAGAAAAGTCAGGCATGAGACAGTGTTCAGCATGTAAAAACGCACTTTATTGTTCAAGAACATGCCAGAAACAACACTGGAGACAACATAAGAGACAATGCACTGGCTTAAAGACTAAGAAAGAAAATGAGACTGTCCAGGTACCACTGTCGCCAGCTTATGTAAATTCCCCTCACAAAGTCACATCTCTGGTGGGCAGGCAATGTCTGGTTGAGTGTTTTCTGGACGGCCACAGGCTTCAAGCTCTATGGGACTCAGGCTCACAGGTATCAATCATCGATGAGAAGTGGAAAAAGGACTATCTGCCACACACAGAGCTGAGAGATGTAGCAGATATTATGGACACATCTGAACTCACCCTGACCGCAGCAAATGGGACCAACATGCCATATCTTGCGTGGGTTGAGACAACCTTCCAACTTGTTTCCGGAACTGAACAAACTGAGAAATTGACCATCCCCATGTTGGTAATGAAAGGCTTTCAGCTCACATGCCCTATTATAGGCTACAATGTAATTGAATACATTGTGAATAAGACTGACCAAGCTAAACTGTACAGCACAGTGAGAAAAGCATTTCCCAGCCTCAAAAGACACAAGGTGAAAGCTTTTATACAGGCTGTTAGTGCAGATGCAGTTGACGAGTACAAAGTGATGACAAAGAAAGACTGTATTACTGTACCAAAAAAAAGCCACATGCATGTTGAGGGTCGTATAGCAGCAGGGCCATTTAAACAAGATATGGTCATGATATTTGAGCCAGACTTAAACCCCCAGTGGCCAGACAATCTTGAGTTTTTTGACACTTTGGTTAAAGTTAAGAAGGGTACTTTACCTGTCATAACACTAGGTGTCTCTAACCCAACTGACCATGAAATTGTCATTCCAGGCCGTACATTAGTTGGCTCGGTTCAGACTATTACAGCTGTTTTACCTGCCCAGGTGTTTGAAAAAGCCACATCTGTAGCTACTGTTAACCAGACAAATACACAAGCCCAGTGTAGCGCTAGCGAAGAGTGGGACCCACCTGTAGATCTTAGCCACCTGGGTGAAGAGCAGAGAGTATTAGCAAAACAGATGCTCAGAGAGGAATGCCAGTCTTTCTCTAAAACAGACAATGATATAGGCTGTATTGAAAAACTGAAAATGACCATATCACTCAAAGACAACGAACCAGTCAAACGAACATACCTGTCTGTGCCACGGCCGCTCTACCAAGAGATGAAAAGTTACCTGCATGATTTAATAGCACAAGGCTGGGTCAGGAAGTCAGACTTGTCATACTCCTCACCAGTTGTTTGTGTTAGAAAAAAAGATGGTACTTTAAGACTGTGCATAGACTACAGAGACCTGAATCGGAAAACCCATCCTGATCGCCAGCCCATCCCACGCGTCCAGGACATTATGGACAGTTTGGGTGGAAACTCCTGGTTTTCGCTTTTAGATCAGGGGAAAGCGTACCACCAGGGGTTCATGTCAGAAGAAAGTCGTCCACTCACTGCTTTTGTGACCCCCTGGGGATTATATGAGTGGATTCGCATCCCCTTTGGACTTATGAATGCCCCTGCAGCATTTCAGCGCTGTATGGAAGAGTGCCTGGATGGGCTGCGCGACAACATCTGCATCCCCTATCTGGATGACACATTAGTTTACAGCAAAATGTTCAAAGATCACTTGGAGGACGTGAGAAAAGTGCTCCAGAGATTGAGAGGCTTTGGTATAAAGCTTAAGCCAAGTAAGTGTGACATGTTTAAGTCTGAGGTGCGCTATTTGGGCAGAATAGTGTCTGCAGAGGGCAGTAAAGTGGATCCTGCAGATTTTGAAGCAGTCAAAGCACTCAAAGGTATAAAACCACAAAATGTTGGTCAGCTCAGAAAAATGTTAGGCCTTCTCTCCTACTACAGACAATACATAAAAGACTTCTCCAGAAAAGCAGGTTGTTTGTATGAACTGTTAAAAGCTGACAAAACCACAGAGAACTCAGACACCACAAAAGGGACAAGGGCAAGACCAAAGAGAGCCAGTCAAGTTGTGCCCTCCTCAAAACAAATCTTGTGGACTGACCAGCATCAACGTGCGCTTGAGGAACTAATAGACTGTTTGCTCCACCCACCAGTGCTGGGGTTCCCAGATTTCACACAGCCGTTCATCGTACACACAGACGCCTCACACAAAGGGCTAGGCGCAGTGTTGTACCAGAGACAAGATGGTAAGCTGCGAGTTATTGCTTATGGCTCCCGTACTCTAACAGCGGCTGAAAAAAACTACCACTTCCATGCAGGAAAACTAGAATTTTTAGCATTGAAGTGGGCTATCACTGACAAATTCAGAGACTATTTGTACTATGCCCCAACATTTACTGTCTATAGCGATAACAACCCGCTAACGTACATTCTGTCAACAGCCAAACTGAATGCCACCACATCAAGATGGGTCGCTGAGCTCGCTGATTTTCACTTCACCATTAAGTACAAACCAGGGAAGGAAAACAGTGATGCAGATGCTTTATCAAGAATGCCACTTGATGTCGAAACCTTGATGAGAGACTGCTCTGAGGAAGTGCCACCGGACACTATTGCAGCTGCTATCCAGGCCATTGAGGTACAGAAAGACACACCTGCCGCATGGACACTCTCAGCTGCAGCAATGTCAGTCACAGCAGACGGTGAGCCAGCAGAAGCAACATTCACACCCATACCAAAAGAACAGCTTAATGAAGCGCAAAAGTCTGATCCTGTTATAAGCCCTGTATTACAGTGTAAACAGACAGATTCAAAACCACTGCCCAAAGAGCTAAGAACATTTGACCCTAAGACAAAATGCTTGTTCAGAGAGTGGGGCAAGTTAAGACTAGATAACAATGGCATCTTGTACAGGCTCACTTCTGCCCGGAAACAGCTAGTCCTGCCAGATCAGTTCAAAAAGACTGTACTTGAAGAGCTGCACAATAATATGGGCCATCAAGGTGTTGATCGCACAGTGTCTTTGATACGTGAACGCTTCTTTTGGCCACACATGCAGGCAGACATCGAGCATTATGTGACCAACGTTTGTTCCTGTGTAAAGCAGAAAAAGCCCAGCCATGAAACGAGAGCTCCTTTAACAAACATTGTAACTACGCAGCCCTTTGAGCTGGTGTGTATAGACTTTCTCCATCTTGAAAAATGCAAAGGCGGTTATGAATATATTCTAGTGATAACTGACCACTTCACACGTTTTGCCCAAGCCTATGCCACCACCTCAAAGTCAGGCAAAACTGCTGCAAACCTGATATTCAATGACTATGCCCTAAAGTTTGGCTTCCCCTGTCGCATTCACCATGACCAAGGAGGTGAATTTGAAAATCAGCTATTCAGTCAGCTCAAGAAACTGTGTGGCATGGCCGGTTCTAGGACAACACCCTATCACCCAATGGGGAACGGTCAAGTTGAACGTATGAACAGGACATTGTTGCAAATGCTTAGAACGCTAACTGAAACACAAAAGTCAAACTGGAAGGAATCTATCAACAAGTTAATGTATGCATATAATTGCACACGTTGTGAAGTCACTGGCTACTCCCCATTTTACCTACTGTTTGGACGGTCACCCAGGCTACCAGTAGATATGCTCTTTGGACTGTACTCAGAAACAGATTTTAGTGACCACAGAGACTATGTTGAAAAATGGAGAAAGGGCATGGAACAAGCATACTCTATAGCAAATGAGAATGCAAAGAAAGCTGCTGAAAAGGGCAAAAGACACTATGACACAAAAGTAAGGAGTTCTGTGTTACAACCTGGCGAGAGAGTTCTGGTCAAAAACCTGACACCTAGAGGAGGCCCAGGGAAACTGAGAGACTATTGGGAGGACACTGTTCACACAGTAGTCAGACAAATGGGGCCTGACCTCCCTATCTATGAGGTAAGACCGGAGAGAGGCAGAGGGCGCTCTAGAGTGCTTCACAGAAACTTGCTTATGTCATGTGACCACTTACCTTTTGAAAAAGTGCCTGAAAAAGATAATCGTACAAGACATGAACAGAAAAAGACTGATAAACCTGTCGCTGTTGTGCCAGACTCTGATGATGAGGGCAGTGTTGATGAATACCGCTGTCATTACACACCACCTCAACCTGTGTCCCAGCCATCAGAACAAGAACGTCTCACAGCAACGTCTCAGCCCGCAGCTTCAGTCCCTGCTCTTGCACCAACACCAGAGCCTCTTGCTGGAGACCATCTGGAGGCGCCTGACCCAGCTGCCGTGGAGACAACTTGTGAGGAGGCAGAGCCCACTGCAGGTGACATACCTGCCCCTCCTCCACCTGTGGTACTCGAGAGACTTGAGGAGGAGACACCTCAGCGGCCACAGCGAAAGAGACACCCGCCAAGACGTATGACGTATGACCAACTGGGCACCCCATCTTGCTACAGTGTTCAGCCAGCACCGCAACTGCTTCCTGTGTACCCGGGCCTGGTTCCATGGTTTCCAGCTGTGCAGTCATACTGCACCCAGCCCATTGGTTTGTATGGACTCCAGCAAATGTAAGTTGACACTTTTCCACTGATGACTTGAGAACTGTACTTAAAGACTGTCATCAAGAAAAAGACATGAACTTTTCCCCATCTGTGGATTATAACCATAGACAATAGACTTTGTGAAGACTCACATATGGACTGGTTAGAGACTTTGTCTTCAGTCACCAGTGATGGACTGTGGTGAAACAGGTGTTAAACCCACAGAATTAAGGACATTGGTTCACTCTACTGTTGATGTCCTGACTACAAGAGAATATAGACTGAAAAGCATCTTGTTGGTATAATGTCGGGACGACATTTTTTGAGTGGGGGAGAGTGTGACAGGTTGAAGGACTACTGCATATAAAACTGTTCAGTTAATACTAATTCATATCTGTTGATATAAGGATGAAAATAATGTAAATATGGTAAGAAAGTGGTTAAGAGTTTATTATTTTTCATGTTATATTAATGGCTTTCATGTTACTTAAGAGAACTACAATCTATACATCAGTGATCGGCTAGTAAGCCTTTTCTGGGCTCGATTAGTAGTGTCTCTATTCTCCACTAGGGGGCTTTCGCGCGTTCTCCTCACTGCAATAAACTACTGCATGAGAGACGCAAGTCATAATCACTCTCGTGATTCTTTTCCCCCTGTTTTCAGGTAAAAGTGTTTAAAAGTTGATATATTTCCAATGTGTACACTGTTAAGATATTTAAGAGGTAACCCTTCATTGTTTTGTAAGCGTTAGAAGCATTACATTGCAGTTTTGTGCACATATACGTGGCGGTTTTGAGCTGTGTTTTGTACTGTGTAATGGCCATTGTGATAACGGCAGGAGCTAAGAACGCCGCGGTTGTCAGCCATTTTATCAGGAGGCCTGCTCAGGTATATGTATGATAGGCACTTTGGTGTTTCGGTTTATTGTTTGGTGTTTTTCTTCCACCATGTGACATTTAGCAGTACAGAATGTGAAACGTTTCTGCTCATTTTGACTGCAATAAACTACTGCATGAGAGACGCAAGTCATAATCACTCTCGTGATTCTTTTCCCCCTGTTTTCAGGGGTGTAACATCTGCCCATGTGTTCCCTCTGTCCTGTCTGTACCGCATCTCTGAGTCCAGTCTGTGTATTTCCTGTTTTATTTTGAAGGTCTGTGTCTTTTGTCAGTGTGTTCTGTTTGTGCTCTCCCTGTCTCGTCAGTGTAATCAGCGTTAACCTGTTTGCCTGCCTGGTAGTTTATGTTTTTCCAGTATAGTTGTCTCCGGTTCAATTTGCAACTGCAATAAAGCTGTTTGTTTTGAGTTTCACCCTTGCCTCTGTGAGTCTGCATTTTGGGTCCTTTTCCCTGCCTCCCCGCACACAGCCATGACACAGACACATACACAAACAAACAATAAACAGAGCTAACTTTACAACTGTCTTCATGAAAACCCCAGTTAGTTTCACACCATTCAAACATCATACCCTCCTGAAGTTACTACATTTTCATTGGATGTCTGCCTCTTGAGTTGCAAAGTAATAAACAAAATATACAATGATAAAAAGTTTATCTATAAACTGAAATAAAATGAGAATGTAGATGTTATTACTTGCAACATCTATGCATTTACATGATGGCTGTTCTTTGTTATCCCTTTGAGGTCCACACCAAGAAAAAAGCAATGGAAACTTTTTGTGTTTGCATTTCTTATTGATTTGGGTGAGTAATAACGACAATCAATATTTTTTTTCAATAGACCCTGTAGTTTTTAAAATATTGATCTCTACCAAACGGTTGAGATGTCACTTAATGGTAAAAGTATGAAATGTCATGCAAATACAAGTACATTAGATAATACAGTTGAAAAAAATCAAATAAAGGGCCAAATTATAATTAAATTAATAACAAAAACTATCCAGGGCATTGGATACAGTTTATTTCTAGTAGCATGGCAGTGAACATTGCTGTTTTCATTCCATCAAAGGAAAGTATTATATCAAACAACAAAATACATAGTTTTCTAATCTGCAAATGTGAAAAATGTGCTACAGCACAAAATACTCAAAATCAGGCCATTTCTGATTGAATGCTACTCTGCAAAATCATTTTTGTTTTTAAAAAAATAAAATAAAAACAGTGCAAATCATGCACATCTGCTTGTGGTTTTGGTCGTTGGGGTTTTAGGGTGTAGCATTGATTCTGTGGTCTTGGAGAGCTGAATCATGGTTGTCCATCTCTAGATGCTGGCTTGTTAACTTGGTTCAGACACAGCCAGGTGGAAACCTTTTGAGAGCCATCGGTTTCTGGTCCAGTAGGGCACAGTCCCTCTTGTAGACCAGGTATTCAAGTCAAGGATGTATCCGAACAGTAGAATATGCCATCTACTTAACTTGTAACCTATAACTTGTCTTATACAGGTGTAATAGCATATCAGAAAGTTTAATTCCTCCCATATGCTAATTATATACAGGGATGAGTGATGGGCATGGAATGGTGATCTTTGCATTGGACTCACCGTCACTGGCTCCACCGTTTGACAGATGAAAGAGGCATGAACCCACAGGCATTGTTTAGAAAGTTGACACATTTCTTGTCAAACCATTTTATTGCAATCAGCCCTTCATCAGACCTGTAATAATAGGTTCCATGGCCCTTCTTCATCAGGTCTTTGTCTGCCATCAAGGGAGCACCACCGGTGCAGTTTGGTCATACAGTACCAATGCACCTGACACCCAAGGAGGTGTGCAGGTTCTGGACCAAGCTGAAACTTGTGAAGAGGTTCTTTTATGGGGTTGCATACTGTTTTTTACAACTTTGGCCCCTTAGAGGTAGCTTCTGTTCCTTTTTTTACTGAGGGGAGCATTGAATAATGTAGATCCCCATTGATACAGCAGCAAGTCGTGGATGATGCCAGATGAACTTGCTTGGCAGAACAATTTAAAGCCCCACTCATCTGGTTTGTTGGCAATATACTGGTGGAGAATGCCAGCCCTTGTGGCTTCATATGAAACCATGACCTCAAACACACTGTGGTTGAAGATGGATGGTATCATGAGTATCATGCCACAGGACCATGAGTTTTAGCCATATAATTGTTTAGTGTCCATATAGTACTTGTTAAACATGAAATTATAATTTTGACAATTTAGTAATATTAATTTACCAGCTACTGTAATTTTCACATGTTATTCTTGATTTTTATAATATTTACTAATATTAACTCAGAAAGTTACAAAAATGACTTACTGAGGAAACTTTTTCAGCATATTCTTGCTGTGCTAACACTTAATGTGATTTATCAATAGCAATGGATAAACAAAATGAGTCTACTGGTCTGATTTTATGGCAAATAATCAATTTTAATAACATTTAGGTTATGTTAGCATTAGCACCATAAAGGGACAAATTAACCGTTTGGTTGACCAGTTTTAAAAAAAATTATTAAACATTTAATTTCACTTGCTGTCAAGTGACATACATCTGTTTAGTAAGTCCTCTAACACTATCATATATCAAAAATGATATCTTCCTACCTTAGTTTCAACAAAAACACTGTTGGATGTTTTTTTGTTTCTGACTTCCTGGTTGGGAGAGGTATGAGAAGAGCCAACAGTTTCCATTCACAGTGCCTTCTGGTGGATTTTTTTTTTTTGGCATTACAGATGTAAACCAATTGGTAGAAAAGACTCAACAAGGTAGGTCAATTTCAGTGAAGGCCTCAGTTAGATATAGGGACTGAAAATGTGCTCTACCAATTGGTTGAGCAGAACGCTAAAGGGATTTATGCTGAAAAATATAAAATCTGAATGTGAATGATGACTCCATAAACCCACACCCAAAAATGCACTACATTGTTGACAGTACTGGTGAATTCATGAATTGTGAAACTATCCTAGCGCTAATCTGTTGTTTATGGTTTCTGTACTGTATCTTCTCACCAAGTTCCACAGAACTCATCTAAAAAAAGCTCCAAGCTAATGCAGGCTGAACTCAAGAAATATGGCTTAGTGGTACAGAAGAAACTTTATGGTTTTCCTCAGTTACTCTTTTTGCATATTTCCAGTCACCCTCTACAGTCTTGTTGTGGTCAGATAAGATTTCACTTCCCATTTATTTAAACTGACCTCAGTTTGGCCGCCATGCTTGATGGGATGGAATTTTGAGACTCTTCGATGTCCATCCAGTTTAAAAGAAGGGGTGAAGCTGATTTTGTTGATATACAAATTTGTGATGAAGTAATATAAATACCAGAAAAGGAGTTTTTGCAGGGCTCATATGGAGAGTCCTATAATCACTCAACCAGGTCATCAGCAGTTGAAGTGTCTCCAGATAGCACACACATTTAGCCCTAATATGACCAACTTTTTTGCATCTGCAGTTAAATTACGTGTGTTGCATGTACTAGATGTGGCCCAAATGTCATGAAACAACTGACATTTGGTTCATAGAAGGCAGAAATGTGATTGAGTTGAGGATAAAAAACTCACCCTGATTTGTCAGCTGGTGTCAGTTGAGGT